>NW_020664435.1:15576815-15577216 GCF_002925995.2 Terrapene triunguis | reverse complement strand
TAGGGTGGGGGGGCGCAGGAAGTAACGGGGGGGGTAGAGGAACCGCTCCAGCTCACCTCCGCCACCTCCCCCGAGCGCCCCGCCGCTCGGCTTCTGCTCCCTCCCAGCCTTGCTGCGCAAAACACCTGGGAGGGAGGAGGGAGAAGCGGAGCGGCGGCGGCGTGCTCAGGGGAGCAGGTGGAGGCAAGCTGGGGCGGCGGGGCACTTTTTCCCCATGCCCCGGAGTCGGCACCTATGATGGCTGGTGCCAGAATGCCGCCCCTAGAAATGTGCCGCCTCAAGAACCTGCTTGTTTTGCTGGTGCCTGGAGCCGGCCCTGGGAGAGGGGATGGGAGCCAGACCAGATCAGTAGAACAGGTCAGCCACCGATTCGCTGCTCGCCTCCTCAGCCCCCCTCCCCC
>NW_020664435.1:15562851-15576715 GCF_002925995.2 Terrapene triunguis | reverse complement strand
CAGGTCAGCCACCGATTCGCTGCTCGCCTCCTCAGCCCCCCTCCCCCAGCTCGCCTCCTCAGCCCCCGCCACTGCCCGCCCGCTCACCTCCTCAGCCCCCCACCCCTCCCGGCTCGCCTACTCACCCCCTGCCACTGCCTGCCCGCTCGCCTCCTCAGCCCCCCTCCCTCACCCGCCGCTTGTCTACTCACCCCCCCCGCGGGCCGCACAGTGAGCCCACCTACTCAACCCCCGCGGGAAGCACAGTGAGCCCACGAGGGCCGCATGCGGCCCCCGGGCCGCATGTTGTGCAGGCCTGGTCTAGATCCATCCTCTTCAGAACCCCCTTTCAGGTAGTTGAAAGCAGCTCTCAAATCCCACCTCATTCTTCTCTTCTGCAGACTAAACAATCCCAGTTCCATCAGCCTCTCCTCATAAGTCATGTGCTCCACCCCCCTAATCATTTTTGTTGCCCTCCGCTGGACTCTTTCCAATTTTTCCACATCCTTCTTGTAGTGTGGGGCGCAAAACTGGACCCAGTACTCCAGCTGAGGCCTCACCAATGCCGAAGAGAGAGGAATGATCACGTCCCTCGATCTGCTGGCAATACCCCTACTTATACAGGCCAAAATGCTGTTAGCCTTCTTGGCAACAAGGGCACACTGCTGACTCATATCCAGCTTCTCGTCCACTGTAACCCCTAGGTCCTTTTCTGCAGAACTGCTGCCTAGCCACTCGGTCCCTAGTCTGTAGCAGTGCATGGAATTCTTCCGTCCTAAGTGCAG
The DNA here is from genome assembly GCF_002925995.2 of Terrapene triunguis. Taxonomy (NCBI): domain Eukaryota; kingdom Metazoa; phylum Chordata; order Testudines; family Emydidae; genus Terrapene; species Terrapene triunguis. Next base: position 15,575,951 of record NW_020664435.1, on the reverse strand, counting down.
GACTCTGCACTTCTCCTTGTTGAACCTCATCAGATTTCTTTTGGCCCAATCCTCTAATTTGTCTAGGTCCCTCTGTATCCTATCCCTACCCTCCAGGGTATCTACCACTCCTCCCAGTTTAGTGTCATCTGCAAACTTGCTGAGGGTGCAGTCCACGCCATCCTCCAGATCATTAATGAAGATATTGAACAAAACTGGCCCCAGGACCGACCCGTGGGGCACTCCGCTTGATACCGGCTGCCAACTAGACATGGAGTCATTGATCACTACCCGTAGAGCCCGATGATCTAGCCAGCTTTCTATCCACCTTATAGTCCATTCATCCAGCCCATACTTCTTTAACTTGCTGGCAAGAATACTGTGGGAGACCATATCAAAAGCTTTGCTAAAGTCAAGGAATAACACATCCACTGCTTTCCCCTCATCCACAGAGCCAGTTATCTCATCGTAGAAGGCAATTATGTTAGTCAGGCATGACTTGCCCTGGGTGAATCCATGCTGACTGTTCCTGATCACTTTCCTCTCCTCTAAGTGCTTCAAAATTGATTCTTTGAGGATCTGCTCCATGATTTTTCCAGGAATTGAGGTGAGGCTGACTGGCCTGTAGTTCCCCGGATCCTCCTCCTTCCCTTTTTTAAAGATGGGCACTACATTAGCCTTTTTCCAGTCATCCGGGACCTCCCCCAATCGCCATGAGTTTTCAAAGATAATGGCCAGTGACTCTGCAATCACATCAGCCACTTCCTTTAGCACCCTCGGATGCATTGCATCCGGCCCTACGGACTTGTGCTCATTCAGCTTTTCTCATCCATTAAAGCTCTTCTCATCCATTAACCTTTCCCAAGAGTTTCTCTCCTGGAGCTGGTTGGACTCAGCTTCAATCAACACTACCTTTTATAAACAAGTAGTCTGGGTCTCCCCACAGCAGCCTGGGCAGCTCTTACCACAGCCCAGCTTCCAGCCTAGCTAGGGGGCGGAGTCTTGGGGGGGAAGAGGAGGAGCAGGGGGTGGAGCCCTGTGGCAAGGTGAGGGCTAAGGCCCACCTCAGCCCACTGCTGCAAAGTGCAGCCCCTGTTATTGCCACTCCATGCCTGGTCAAAGCTATTATGCCCATGTTAAAAAGTGGGTGGGCATGACCCTCTTGTCCCGTCCCCCTGCCCCCAGTTCCGGGGCTGCTGGGGTTTGGGGGTGGGCAAATGTTCTTTGTGTACAGGACCCTAATAAATCTTAATCAGTCTCTGATTGTATAGATGTGAGGGTCCAATCATGCATGCCATACTCATGTGGAACTCCAGCAATCTCTGCCCCATAGTGACACCATGAAGGAAAAAACAAAGAAAAAAATCTAAAATTATTTAAAAGTCAGTTTCATGTAAGCTGGGACCAAAAATACTAAAATGCCCTAACCATAATTATGTGGTCAGTATAGGGCAGAGTTAAGCTTGTTTGGGTTCTCTACATCTTAGCATAGTTGTGTTTCTTTTAAGATTAACCTTAACTTTCGATTTCCTGGGATTATAAATAGAACTGGTCAAAAACTTTCCAAATTGGGATTTCAGTTACAAAAAGTGTCTGCTTTCTGTGGAAAATGTTGTTTCCATTGAAAATGCAAAAACTGAAACGTTTTGGTGGACATTTTTTTTCTGACCAGATCTAATTAGAAAGTTTGTGTTTTGGTTTGGTTGGTTTGGTTTTTTTTTTTTTAAATAATTACAACATCCCTGTAATATATTTTACCCTATAGTATTTATCTGCAGTCTCCAGTCCAGCTCCATTCTAGCATAAATATTTATACCTGGGAATAAGTAAAAGTGCCTCCCTCTTTAAAGTGCAGATCTACCCCAAGAAGAGACTATGTGAAAACACTACCCTACTACCTATCAGATCTGTTCCTTCTCTGCATTCAGAGTCATATCTGCTGACTTTAGATATCAACATTAATTTTTACTATTTTTTTACTCCTATTAGCTGTGTGAAGCCAACACAACAGCAAACTGGGTTCTGTTCCTTCTTGGGCATTGTCAAAAGAATGGTTATTAAGATCTAAAGAGTTCCAGCTGTGTGAACCTAGTGACGGCAGTGGGATTGCACAGGTCTCACCGAGGGCCTAATTTGGCCTGCAGAACCTACCTTACTGGTGATGGCACATGAGAGAGAAAGAAAGCCCCAGGTTGGCTTTCAGAGCCCTTGCTGAGTTTGCAGGTCTGCAGCTGGGGGAAAAAAACAAACCCAAACTTTCTACTTGTAGCACATTGGAAATGGAATCATTAGAGACCATAAGTATGGAACTCTTATGCTATTTTGACAGTCCTTTTCCGAGTAGAAGTGCATTTGAGTAATAGCAGCAGGCTGAAATCTTGGGACAGATTGTCTGAGTCAGATTTTCTGATACTTTTTGTTTTTAAATGTGATTTTTGATGCCCCATGTTTGGGTGTCCATTTTGGGAAATGTAGGCCTCTGTTTATAACACTTCAGTCATATCTGCTAGGCTGCTTCACATGGAAAGTGTGCTCCAAAACCTTGGGGGGTTGGGGGGTTGTGCATGATTACTGAAAAATGAATTGGATTCGAAAGCACAATTTCAGAAGCAGCCATTTCATAAAGAATGAAACAATCCCTTTATAGATCTCTACTCAGCAGGTGTAATATCTACTTTTTACATCTTGTTTACTGAATACAACATCGTGTGTTATATGTGAAGTCTCAATAGTATATAAAGCTAGAGTCTATTCCTGATGCATGATGGCATCTCCAGTAAAGGAAAAACATCTCAGACTACTTGGTTTTAAATCATGGTTACTTTAATCGAAGATTGAAACAATAGTTTGGCCCCTCAGGATATTCCTGAACACAAGAAATATTACCAATGAGGCTTAAATGTTATTTAAATCTGCAGTGTGTCCCCACAATGAAGAAATACAAAATATGAGCTATGTCCATGAAGGGACTGTGGGGACTTTACTGTACACCAGGACTAGGGGGAGAGATATGGCTTAGGGCTAGATAGGGACTATATGACCCACCCAGAGCAAGGGGCAGCGTGTTGCTGCACTGATCAGGGAAGAACCCAGGAGGAAGACTGGAACTGGGAGAGTCACAACCTCCTCTTAGACTCATAGACTTTATGGTCACAAGGGACCATCATGATCATCTAGTCAGACCTCCTCCTGCACATTGCAAGCCATAGAATCTCACCCACCCACTCCTGTAACAGACCCCTACCCTCTGGCTGAGGTACTGAAATCCTCAAATCATGATATAAAAACATCAAGTTACAGAGAATCCACCATTTACACTAGTTTAAACCTGCGTTTCCCCACTGCTCTGGGAAAGGTTATTGTGCACGAGCTATAAACAGCATACACTGTCCAATGTGCTGGCACAGCTATGCCATGGGTTGGACTGGGTGGCAGAACCAAGGTGATATATACATCCCCTCCCGGGCCCCCCATCATCTGTGTGTGTGTTGGGAGTGGGCTCTGTGGAGTCTGCTTCCCTTCTCACACTGCTAGCCATGATGTGGGCAGATGGCACAAGCCAGACAACAATTTGCTCCTTGGTTTTATACGAATTACATCCAAACTGAGGAGCACACTGGTTCCCAACCACTGTGATATTTAGGTCTGCTGATAAGACAGGCTTTAAAGACAAGGATTTTAAGGCCTGATCCTGCAACGAGCACATCTTCAACTGCAGGCTGCTCTTGCTTCTCCGCTCTTAAAGGGTGCCGTCAGGATAACTAGAAATCCCTCTTATCTATTACAAAACTCAACCTTTAATGAGAGGAAGTGACAAGAAAATGCCTGAGCCTCTGCGGAAACCTCCTTAGCTTTCCTGTATTTATTTTATTATAAAATGCATTGTTATTCCTGAAAGATGCTAATTGGCCATATTCATGTGTGAGAGGGAGCGTGGTCTAGTGATTAAAGCAGGGGACTGGGAGGCATGACTCCAGAGGGCTGCCGCTGACTAATGCAAACTTGAGAAAAATCACATAGGTCCACAATTCTCAGGCTTGGGTGCCCATAGGTACTAGTGAGCATGAGGCAGGATAGTGGAATAGGCTCTTAGTAATTAACAATCCTTTATGCTTAAGGCTAAATGTTTAAAGATGCCTAAAAATGTAGCTGCATGTCCATCTAGTGAAATTTTCAAAAGCACCTAGGTGCCTAACTCTCATTGATTTTAATAGGAGTAATATCATAGAATCATAGAATATCAGGGTTGGAAGGGACCTCAGTAGGTCATCTAGTCCAACCCCCTGCTCAAAGCAGGACCAATTCTCAACTAAATCATCCCAGCCAGGGCTTTGTCAAGCCTGACCTTAAAAACCTCTAAGGAAGGAGATTCCACCACCTCCCTAGGTCACCCATTCCAGTGCTTCACCACCCTCCTAGTGAAAAAGTTTTTCCTAATATCCAACCTAAACCTCCCCCACTGCAACTTGAGACCATTACTCCTTGTTCTGTCATCTGGTACCACTGAGAACAGTCTAGATCCATCCTCTTTGGAACCCCCTTTCAGGTAGTTGAAAGCAGCTCTCAAATCCCCCCTCATTCTTCTCTTCTGCAGACTAAACAATCCCAGTTCCCTCAGCCTCTCCTCATAAGTCATGTGCTCCAGCCCCCTAATCATTTTTGTTGCCCTCCACTGGATTCTTTCCAATTTTTCCACATCCTTCTTGTAGTGTGGGGCCCAAAACTGGACACAGTACTCCAGATGATGCCTCACCAATGTCGAATAGAGGGGAATGATCACGTCCCTCGATCTGCTGGCAATGCTCCTACTTATACAGGCCAAAATGCTGTTAGCCTTCTTGGCAACAAGGGCACACTGTTGACTCATATCCAGCTTCTCGTCCACTGTAACCCCTAGGTCCTTTTCTGCAGAACTGCTTCCTAGCCATTCGGTCCTTAGTCTGTAACAGTGAATGGGATTCTTCCGTCGTAAGTGCAGGACTCTGCACTTGTCCTTGTTGAACCTCATCAGGTTTCTTTTGGCCCAATCCTCTAATTTGTCTAGGTCCCTCTGTATCCTATCCCTACCCTCCAGCATATCTACCACTCCTCCTAGTTTAGTGTCATCTGCAGACTTGCTGAGAGTGCAGTCCACGCCATCCTCCAGATCATTAATGAAGATATTGAACAAAACCGGCCCCAGGACCAACCCTTGGGGCACTCTGCTTGATACTGACTGCCAACTAGACATGGAGCCGTTGATCACTAATATGCCTGTGTACTTCTGAAAATCCCATTTTGTATCTAGCTTCATCTTTAGGTGCCTAAATATCTTTAAAAATCTGGCCCTTAGGTCTTTCATTGATGGATCTCGCAGCACTTTGCAAACATTAATTACGACTCTCAATGTCCTGAGAATGTATTCCCCCCCCCCCCCCTTTTTTTTTTAACTGGTGGGTTAATTAAAACAGACATCCAGATTTTCAACTCAGGTGCCTAAAATTAGTTAGGGTTTCGGCACATATGTTATAGTTCAATAGGCTAAGTTAAACTAAACATGGAAGTAATTGAAGTTACATCAGTGCTGCCTATGGCCCTGCATACTTAAAAGTATTAACATTAATCCAAACTCTGTGCTCTAGAAAATCTACAGCGTTTAATAGTTATTCTGTAGTCTGTGTGATACAATCTTTACAAGCACTGTAAAGTGCTTTATCCCCTAGTGCATTACAAGATTATTTTTTTAAAATCAATGAAATGCTACATTATTGTCAACTTACTGTTTTAAATAATACAGGACATCTGGCAATATTGTGACATCACTGGGTAAGGTGCTAAAAAACGTTGTAATTGCTAGTAATTCTCATATACACCAGAGGGCACCATACTACCATATATTGCATCATTTGTTACTGTGCATCTATTTTAGAAGCATGAAACACAGACAAAATGAGCTACAAAAAAAATTACACTTTCAAAATCCAAATCCATTCACACACAGCTATGCAATAACAATTATTTTCCCAAAGAAATTCTTTTAGACTGTGTCATGCAAAGAAGGGAAAGCTGCCCCATTCTCCCCTCCCCCAGTCTTGCTATTGTTTTTGTGCACTACTTGTCTAATAGATGGCAATCTCCTTGTGAAAAAGACTTTTCCTTCTTATATGTGTTGATAAAGCACCATGCACACCAATGGTTTTAATATACATATATTCATATTCCTGTTCTTTTTTCTTGGCTGTATTAAGAGAGAAGAAGAAAGTAAGTTGTGCTCTTTGGGGATATTTTTGCTTTCTGAGTCTGAATCCTCCCTGCACTCTTAGACATCACTTAGGACATAAACAAGCTCTGCCATTCATATGGATCAGGCTGTTTGCCAGAACAGCCACCTTGTTGCGATTCCATAACTTACGAGGCTAGGTTGTTGGCCTGTTGCTCAACCCACACCCGGGGGATCAGTACAATGCTTTTTGTCTGATCCCTTCCCTTTGACCTGTCTGGCTTGGGTGGCCGTAGCAGGAGTTAAAACTCACACCTGCATAGCTCAAAAAGCCTTCCCACTGCCTCAAGGTGAAGTCCCTGGGGAAGATTTTCACTTCACTTATGAAATTATACATTTTTGTACAATTTCAGTGGCAGTCTCCCTCCTTCCTGAACTATGTTTAGATTTGTATTCCATGTGTCAGATCCACTGGCTGGTATCAGTGTACGGAGACCAGTGCATTGCTTTCAATATGATCTTGTGCAAACATGAAGTAATGCAGGAAAGTCCCATGGCCTGTGTTATACAGGAGATCAGGGTAGATGATCACAATGGTCCCTTCTGGCCTTAAACACTATTAATCTTTTTTGAAAGTGTGTTCTGCTGCTGCTGGGCAAAGCAATCCCACTCAGCTACTCCTCGTGTTGCTGCTGACAGCTGTTAAGATCCGCTGAGCAGCACTGCTGTAGGAAACTGCATTTCAGCAAAATACATAGAGGGACTCACAGAAGATACAAAGAAACCATGTAGAAAACCATTGTGGTTTCCTGTTTTAGGTCTGGTGAAACACAAATAATTGAGCACAGAAAATTAAGGGCTGCATCTGCAAGCCCTCCAAGTGTGGAGCTCCTCTCAGAGACAAAAACAGACTCCAACGAGAAACTGCTGAGCTTGAATTGATATGCAAACTAGATACAATCAACTTAGGCTTGAATAGAGAATGGGAATGGCTGAGCCATTACAAACGTTGAATCTATCTCCCCATGTAAGTATTCTCACACTTCTTATCAAACTGTCTGTACTGAGCTATCTTGATTATCACTTCAAAAGTTTTTTTCTCTTACTTAATTGGTCTCTCAGAGTTGGTAAGACAACTCCCACCTTTTCATGCTCTCTGTATGTGTATATATATATCTCCTCAATATATGTTCCATTCTATGCATCCGAAGAAGTGGGCTGTAGCCCATGAAAGCTTATGCTCAAATAAATTTGTTAGTCTCTAAGGTGCCACAAGTACTCCTGTTCTTTTTAAAGGAAGTTCTGTACATAGAAAACTTTTTCAAGACTGGATACGTAGGTTGAGAGTTTCACAAGCCCTCATCATTGATCTAACTCCGTTCCCACTGAAGTCAGTAGAGTAGGATTAGGCCATTACAGCATTTTGGTCACATTAAAATAAAAATCAGTGCAGATCCATTGGGCCAAATGCTGCTGTAAATGTTGATGTAAATTAGGAGAAAACCTATTGACTTTAATGGAGTTATTCCAATATTATACTGGTGTGATTGAGAGTAGAATTTGGCCGCTTGACTCTTGCCATTTCTTTTATCTTCCATTTCATATCTTCATGTGAGTGCTGACCTGCTAAAGGAAAGAGATGAGGAGTTACTCATATCCTGCAGTGGACTGATCAGGCCCTCTGCTGTTGCTAGTACATGTAGTAACACGGAGCCATATTGTGCAATCAGCTTTTAAACAGAACTCTCCGTTGCCTTTGATGGCAAGTTCTTGAATATACACCTGTAAATTGGCACAATAAATTGGCATTATAAGTATTTTACTCTAGTACAAACTGTGGTACACGTACCCCTGGGGCACACGAGACATCTCTGGGTGGTACACAGCAGAAATTGTGTAATGGTGGATTTTATTTATTAATTATTTTATTTATTGCAATTTCATAATAAGCTACTCAGAGGAAGATTAAAACTCTGAGGGAATTTGCTATATAAAATAGGGTAGTTAATTTACTTCAAGTTGTACCAACAAGAACACAGAGACACAGATGTACAAAGCCCTCACCTCCAGTCACTGTACAGTGGGGATTCAGTTGCCCAGTAACTGTCCAGTCTAACTGAGCTCAGAATTTAGCTACGGGTATTTTTTTGGTTGTCTACGTCACACTATATCTGTACGTAACAGTGAAATATGGACAGATGGCTAAAGACAGGTAGTGGTAAGGAGAACACACAAAGTATCAATGATGAGAAAGGTAGGGGTACGCTGGTAGATCGGGAAGATGGTACGCAATAAGAAAAGTTTGGGAACCTCTGCTCTAGTAGTTTATAATCTTCAGATAAAGAAAGTTTATGGAACTAAACAAATACCTTTATCAGCATTTGGGTTTATTAGTATTTATGGAAAAATGCTGGAATAAAAATGGAATAAGCAAACACAAATAGCAGCCCTGGCTACGTACACTAGGAATGTAAAAAGAACCTAGGGTAAGATCAGACTGTGGGATGCAAGACTTATGAATGTAACTGCATGTTCTAAATTGCTCCCAACCCATTTCTGCTGAAGGTCTGCCCTAAAAATCAAGGCCTACATTTTCAAAGGTTGTCACGGACTCACAGTTCGTGCCCACTCTTGGCCCCGTGCGGTCCGTGGGGGGTGCCCCTTTCAGTGCGACAGCCCTTCTCGGGGGTCCACTCTCTCTCGGGGTTAGGCCCCTCCACCTCCTGGAGCTGCACCTCTCTGAGCCTTAGCACGTCTGTCTCTCGCCGTGGGCCCCTTCAGGGAGTCCACTCGCTCTGGACCCCCTGGGCCTCCACCCCCGAAGGGGTTGATGCAACCCTGTTCTCTAGACCGGAGTGACTCTCAGCCAGCATAAAACAGGAGGATTTATTGAGAGTTGAACACAGCACAGGAAACTCTCAGGGCCTCAGGCCTGGCCTCCCTCAGCCCAGCACATCCCAGTCTCTCTGCATCCAGGTGGGCTCTGCCTGCTCCCCCTCTCCAGCCCAGAGCCCTCCTGCTTCCCAGCTGGGCATCTGAGCTCCCCGGCCCCAAGCCCCGCCTCTGTCCATTGTCTTCTCTCCAGGTAAACAGGGTTGTAAACTGGGGCCTCCTCTCCTCGCTTCTGTCCTCTGGCTGGAACCGGCTGGTTAGGTCACTGGGTCCTCACTCTGCAGGGCATTGTCCTCCCACTGGCCAGAACCGGCTGCAACTCCTGAGCTGGGTCTCCGGGTCAGGGTCTCAGGTCACCGGTCGCTGGGGTGTCCATCCTTCAGGCCATTGACTGGGGTCCCACGTTCCCCCTCCGGTCCTCTGTAACAACAAACTCCCTCTCCCCTCACCTCATTAAACCAGTAACACCCAGGGAAACTGAGTCCCACCCCCTCCACATGCAAACCATTGAAACCCCACCGAAAACAAGAAAACAAACAAGAAAATCCCCCACTTCATCACAAAGGTGACTAGTGATTTTGAATGCCCAGTTTGCGACATATCAGTGGGGTTTTCATTGGCCCCTTTAAGATGTCCATAGGCTGGTGGGATTAATATCAGCCTAGGGAAATCAAGCCACTATGCCCAGTTCAGTGTGTAGCCCTTACTTCAAGGCCCTATTTATTCTCTCACATTAAAAAAAAGGAAACATGGAACAACAACAAAAAGTAATAGCCCTGTTCCCCACCTATGTTGTGGGGCTCTCTGGCCTTCAGCAGCTTACTGGTCAGACCCTTTCCAGTTGGGGGGGAGGAGACGGGGGGCCCACCCTCTCACAGACCTCTGCTGCAGCCCCAAGACAGTGTATTCCCAGCCCTCTCCTGTCTACTCCCAGGCTCCCTCATTTATATCCTCCAGCTGAGACTCATCAGCCCCAATTCCTTGATGTTGTCATCTGGGTCAAATGATTCCCAGCACCTGTCTGTTTGGCTCCTCTCCAGACCAGGGCTGGCTGCTCCCTAGGCTCTCCTGGCCCTTAAAGGAGCAGACTGCTCTGTGACAGTGTCTCTGTTTGGGTACCCAAAAACTGAGACACTCAGCATCACTAGTCATTTTTGAAAATGTATGCCTAAGTGTTTGTTGTCATTAATAAAATATATCGCCTGAGTCTGACCACCTGCAAATGGCCAGTCATTTATAACTAATTAAACATCAAGCTGGGCTGTGTGTTTCCTTTCTACATCCTTTGAGATTCTGCTGCATATGATAGAAGGAGCCAAATAACTTTATTTCTGGGTGCTGTTACTTTGATTGATGATGGGGAGAGTGTGACCGGGTGCCTGGAATGGACCACTCTGAGAATGCCACACTCATGGCAGACTGCAAGAATCTGGGCAGACAATCCCCACAACTGGTGGTTTATTCTATAATTAAATTAACCAAACCTGTAACAAAAGAGCTTCTGCAGTACCACACTGGTTAACCAGAAGCCAAACACAGTCCCCTTTAGGCATTCCAGCCCTTGGCTCCCAGCCAGACAAACAGGTCTAATATAGTGAGGGGTTACTGAAAACCTAATTCACCATATGTGAGGTTCTACAAGTCCCAAGAGATCAGACACTTACCCCCAGGTCAATATACATTTCAGATCTTTCTCAAATATCACGCTGTCAGCCAATCCTTAGTAAACTAACTAAAGATTTATTAATAAAAGAAAAGAAGAGTTATACATGTTTAATAGATCATATACATACAAATGATTGCAAAGTCCTTAGCTCAGGTTTGTAGCAGTGATGGAATAGTCTGCTGGTTTGCAAAAAATCTCTCTGGTAACTCCTCAGTCCATAATTCAAAATATTCCTTTTTTATTGTAAGTCGGCAGTCCAGAGAAGTTAGAGCTGGAAAGAGGCAAAATGGAGGTCTTGGGTGTCTTTTAGATCCTTTGCCATGTGCTGGGAAATTTACTGTCCAAAATAAAGCTCACACTCCTGGTGAATGGAAAGTTACTGGCCAAAGATGGAATCCAGGGTCACGTGTTTTGCTGAATCACAGGGGATGGCCATTGGGTCCTCACTGTCTGAGGCAGTGGTGGGCAACCTCCGGCCTGCAGGCCGCACGCAGCCTGTCAGGTAATCTGCTGGTGGGCCGTAAAACAGTTTGTTTACATTGACCGTCCGCAGGCGTGACTGCCCGCAGCTCCCAGTGGCTGCGGGTTGCCATTCCCGGCCAATGGGAGCTGCGGGAAGTGGTGGTCAGCCTGTGCCTCTTCCCTCAGCTCCCATTGGCCGGGAACAGCAAACCACGGCCACTGGGAACTGCAGGCGGCCATGCCTGTGGACAGTCAATGTAAACAAACTGTCTCGCGGCCCGCCAGCAGGTTACCCTGACAGGCCGCAGGTTGCCTACCACTGGTCTGAGGCATCCACAGGAAGACCTATGGGCGGGATGAGATTCTTCAATGGCCCATTGTGAGAGTGGAGTGTCCTTAATGGGCCATCAACACATAGCTGTCCAGCCCTGATGTAAATCTATGAGGGGGAGGGGGTCACCCAGGAATACAACACATGTTTAAGATACAAGTACATAGCCAATATTCATAACTTCAGATACAAAGATGATACATGCATATGAACAAGATAATCATACTTAGCAAATCATAACTTTTCTATTAATACCTTACATGCCATACACAATTACCATAAATCTTGTACAAGGTAACAGTGATAACAACAGTGATATAAATGGTCACCTTTCTTATACACAGCATCACAGAGAGAGACATTTAACATTTTTAATATTCAGAATGCAGTATTATCCAGGAATACATTAATTTATTTGTACCGTGCAATTAAGTTACTAATAGTTCATTGCCTAGTAGCAAAATAATCTTAAATTCGACTTGAAATGCTTTTTAAAAAAATAAGAGCACAAATTCTTCTGATATCCCAAAACTTTTCAGTTTGTAGAGAAAAATCTGCTCTAAGTTACACCCGTAAAAATCCAGAGCAGGCAATGAAGTTATTCCAGATTCAAAATGGTATAACTGGGAGTTACAAACACACACACAAACACACTTAAAATGACTAATAAATACATTTTAAAACAACGTTGCTTACAATTAATTTCTCCTTCATCTACCTGCCAAAACCTGAGCTCAGACCATTTGTGTTCTGTATATTTCATGCTATGGAAGGTTACATGATTAACACAGCAGCGTACAGGTTATTGATGTCAGCAATGCTTACAGGATAAATGAAGACATTTGGGAAGGAGACATGACCGCAAGTCCTAACAGGTAAAACACTTTCAGCTTTACCTTAACATAAAACATCTAAACTCCCTTTCTGATACAGGCACAACAGTACAATGAAAATTTTACCTAATCAGATGTTCTCAGGCCAGTGTTTCCAAAGGAACCCAAAGGATTTAGACACCCAAATCATATTTATCTTGGTGGTTTGGGGGCCCTAATTCCTATAGACTCCTTCAACAATCCCCCAGCCTGTGCAGTTCCCACATGAGTTAGCGAAGATATGGGCACATCAGCCCGATGGACAAATGGAGACAGGGCCGGCTCCAGGCACCAGCCAAGCAAGCTGGTGCTTGGGGCGGCAGCTTGTAGGAGGCGGCATTCCACCCAATCCTAGGGCGGCACGGCTGCTTTTTTTGTTTGTTTGTTTGTTTTTGTTCCGCTCCAGCCGCCCTGTAGGGGGCAGCGGCATGGAGGACGGGAGCGCCCTGCAGCAAGCCCGGCAGGGCAGCCCGCGTCCTTCCCTCCCAGCCAACCGGAGTGGTGTGGAGCCCTCCCGGCAGGGGGCACGGTGGGAGGGGCCGCGTGGCAGCGCCCTGCTGAAGCCCTGGCCGCCCCCCTTCTCTCTCTCCCCCCGCTCCCTCCCCCTCGCCCTGCTAGCCGGGGCACATCTGCAGGGTAGGGAGTCCCCCTGCACCCTGGCTCCGGCCACGCCGCAGGTTTTTTTTTTTTTTTTTTTTT
>NW_020664435.1:15538812-15562751 GCF_002925995.2 Terrapene triunguis | reverse complement strand
TTTTTGCTTGGGGTGGCCAGAAAGCCAGAGCTGGCCCTGAATGGAGAGAGCACTAATATTTCAAGTGTGTAATATTTCCTAGCAGTTGGATTGCAGCTCCCAGTTTACGAACGGAAGGGTATAGGCCTGACTTTTCCAGATCCTGCTTATGCCAGTGGCAGAGCCCTCTAGGTGATGTGCTGGGTATGCTCAGACATTTCAGAATTAGAGGAGGAGAAAAGGATGGTTAGGAAAGGAAGGAAGGAAAAGGCCAACTCCACTGAACTTTTAGTTCTTCTGGAGACCTCATGAAGTTGAGAAATGTGTGTTGTAACCCTGAGAAATACAAAATAAACAGAAAATGTGCCAGTTGCTTGTTTTCATGCTGATAAATTCCCCAGGCTAATATTGGAAGCCTTCCAACTACTGTGTATGCCTCAGAAATGTATAGAGAAATCTGTTAACCCTAAATTACTTGGCTTGAGGTTCCTGCAAGCACTTCATTCCTTCTCATCAAGAAAAACACTGGATGAGAAATACCCAGCTAGTCGGAGGCTGGCAGCATCCCTCTGATCAGTCTACTACTCGCCATGAACACTATCTATCAGAGCTGTCTGATTGGCAGTGGGACTGGCTGTACAGCAGCCAGCTAGGGAATTTAATACATAAACCTTTGGAACTCACTCCCCTTGCTGTCTGCCAGTGCCAGAGTTTGGAGAGCTTCAGATCACAGGGCAAGGGTGTTTTTATTCAGTTAGACCTTTGACTGAATAGTCAGAGCCAGATTTCTACTCTGTTAACTGGCATAAGCACGGGCTCTGGAGCAACTCGCTTCAGGCCAAAGCATCTCCTCTGTGGTCATTCTCCCCTCCCTGGAAGGAGGTCTGGGAATGCTGGTGTGGTGTTTGTAGCATTAGGAATCATTCTGAATTGGTTTCCTCTCTACTGCACCTTTACTTTTCTAAGGAGTCTGCCTGTCTGCAGGGGCAGCTGCTAATTTGCAAGGCAGAGCCGCTGCAGCTCGTTCCAGGGGGGAGGCACTCACCATGCTCTCAGATGGAGACTTATTTTTGTTCTTTCTTGTTCTGTCCCACTTAATCTAACAAACTAACTGGGCTAACAGCATATGGCTGCTCCTTGTGTATGGAAATACATGACAGCCAGCTCGAAAGCCCCAGCCTCCCTCCCTTGAACCCAATGGAAGCCCCCCTGTTGGAGCTCCTGGTTTCAGGGCTCAGTTTTGGAGAGCAAAACAGGGGGGTGGCAGTTCTCTGTAGCACCGTTCTAGGCAGCATTTCCATTGTATCAACACTGCCTGCTTCCTCTCTGTTGTTGCTTCCAGGAATCCTGCTGCAGGTGTGCTGCCAGGGGGAGAGGAGGACAGTATCTGTGCAGGTGGCTCCCGCCTGCACAGCCATGAAAGGTTCCTCCCTCATGGAGCTGCAGGCCTTCCCCCTTCTAAACCTATAACCCCCCAAATGCCTCCCCCTGATGGAAACAGTAAGCAGGAAACTCTGAGGGGAGCCTCTTTCCTGCATAAGTCTTTGCAGGATCAGCAACTACTTAGGGTATGTCTACACTACGAGATTAATTCGAATTTAGATAATTCGAATTTGGGAAACAGATTGTATAAATTCGATTGTGCGCGGCCACACTAAGCACATTAATTCGGTTTTTAACCACATTAATTCGGTGGTGTGCGGCCACACTACCCCTAATTCGAATTAACAAAATCGATTTTGGTGCTACTCCGCTCGTCGGGGTGGAGTACAGAAATCGATTTTAAGTGCCCTTTAATTCGAAGTAACTGGCTCCGTTGTGTGGACGGGTTAAGGATTAATTCGGATTAACGCAGCTAAATCCGAATTAAAGTCGTAGTGTAGACCAGGCCTTAGAAAGTAATTCACCCTCACTTGGTAAGGCTGCCAACAAGGGTGCTTGTCACATTCCGGGGTGCAATCCAGACTAATGAGGGGCTGTGTCACAACCTGCCCTGCAATCTTGGGTGCTTCATAATGCTTTGCTGCTGTAGCTCCCACCCTGGGCCACTCAAACAGCCGAACAGCATGCAGGTCACACCCTGTGTGTCTGTGTATAGCTACAGTCCTGGTCCAGCAACTCTGACCCCAGCAGCCGGTCAGCAAAACTCCAGGCACACTCCGGCTTCCACCAGCCTTGGTTACCACTTGCAGGGGACCCAAAACACTCCCAGTCCCGAATTTTCCCAAAAACGTGTGTTCTCCACTGTCTAGCCCTGTCCTGGGCAGTTCAGATATTAAAGGTCTGTTGTCCCTGCAAAGGGTCAATATCCAACAGTTTGCTACTTTAACTGGAGTTACCAAACAGCTCAGTTTAAACACAACCCTGGATTAGTTTAGATGAAAAATAAAATAAGTTTAACTACAAAGAGAGAAGTTTTAAGTGAGTCCAGGTACAAAGTATTAAAGTCAGAAATAGTTACAAGAAAAATAAAGATAAAATGCTTCCTTAACTTAACAAGCTAGTCTTGGTTCAAGGTAAAATCCTTACCACATGTTCCCAGTAACATTGCTGACCAAATTCTAAGGTCAGGATCTCCCCCAAAATCAAAGGACTGGCTTCTTTGTCTGAGGTTAAAAAGAGAGGTAGAGAGATAGGATGAGAGAAATTGGGGCTGTTTTTGCCCCTTACTTTTACAGTCCAGTCTCCCTTTGAAATGCATTTTTCTGAGGGGCACCCCTAGATAACGTTCATTCCAGCTGTGAGGATGGAGACATGGAGTCTCATGGTGAAAGAGGTTCCATGTTGTTGTTTGCTAAAATGCAGATCGATCTGTTCCTGCCCCACTTTGTTGTCAAAGAAGGGCCACTTGGCAGAGGATTGCCAAATCAACTTTGGTGGCACCTGGCTGGAGGCATCAGCTTGTCCCTTGTCTTTGAGAAACCGGTTTACCCTCTCCCCAGGCTGTAATTTGAAGTATAGTATGTAGGGCATGGGAGGAGGGGCCACCGGCTGACTCGGGGCCCTAGAAAAGGAATGCAGTCTTTCGTCTCTAGATAACTCATGTCACTGTAACTAAAACTTGTTACCTTAAAGCAGCTGTTTGGTGGTTGGTATGAAAAGATTTGGTGATTCTAGCTCAGTTACTAGTGAAGAGGTGTAGATCACCAAATCATCTCGACCATTGACAATAGGGGCCAAATCCCCACTGAAGTCATTTGGAGTCTTTCCAACAGGTGTTGGATCAGGCCCTAAATGACAGTTTCAGCAGCAAAGAGGGCAAAGACTGGATAAGTACTTCTCTGAACTACTTGCTTACCCCTAGCAAATATCCCTCTAGCTCAGGGATAAGGCACATTATCATGGCAGTATGGAGAAGTTTGCACTGCTGTAACCCATGTTTAACCTCTTCTGTGGATAGCCAGAGGACTTCATTCTCCAGTATGGTCAATCGGATGTCTTGTACAGTTACCAAATTCAGTACAAATTTAAAAGAAGAACTGAAAAAGTCAACAACCCTTCAAGGTTTCTATTAGAGCTGGGGAAAGAGTATTCACTGAGCTGAATAGCTGCCAAATTCTGGTCTTTCCTGGGGTGCAAATCATTCCTGATACCTGAGAATATGTTGGCATTATTTATAGGTATTTATGAGTAATTTGGATGAATGATTTTCAGACTCTGTGTGGCTCACAAATTGTTCACTACAATTATTAGCTAGTGTACAATTTGTGGTGGATGACTGCCCACATGGTTATCGTTTCTGTTCCCTGATTGAATGTTTGACACTTTGCGACAGGAAAGTGACGAATAGTGGATAATTAATAACCCTTCTGGTGTGAATTCTGGCTTCCCAGATAGTTATATGAATACCAGCAATCATCTGAATATTCACAAATAACAAACAAAACAATCCCATAAATAGCAGCAAATTAAATCCAAGTCATTTATTTGTGATTCTATTTGCCTATCTACTTTGTCATTACACATCCAGCTCTAGCTTTTACTAAGATTTAGGATTCCATTTCCATATTTCAAGTTCAGAAACCACAAAAGACAAATTTAGGACATACAGTTAGTTTTGAATAAAAATTGACAAAGCAGTTATCTTTTATATGGATTCCAGTGGAGGCATATTTTAAGACAAACAAGCTACCAGTAGAATATATATGATATTGATATTAGATGGAAGAGGTCTGAAATCCTAAAGTAAGCAAGCTCAGAGATATTCCAGACTGAGACTTGAATTCATGGCTGATCAGGAATATAATAGTTATTGTTATCTTTGCTTTGGGCTCACATACAGTATTAGCCAAGAAGATTGCTACCGTATCTCTCACAAAATATTGGCTTAAAAATTGAAAAGACGACCATGAGTTTTGCAAGGTGCTTCTACCTCTTCCATGGCAGAGTTTGAGATTTTTTTTCTCAAGTCTAGTTATCTCTAAAAACCTAAATTTTAACATCTAGCTCTTCTGAGTTAAGCAGAGGACAATTGTGTTAGGTAACAGCCTTATTGATTGTTCTTAAATTGATTATCTAATCCCCTCATAATCATATTTCAGAAGCATGGAGAGGAGTGTTGTCCATTTTTACAGACCTATTTTTAGCAATGGCACTCTTCTTTTTACCTCAAAGATCAGAAATTAAAATAACTGGAACTGAGATAAGGAAAGAGTGCATTTTGGGCCTGACAGAAGAGAATGTAAGAAAAATTGCTCATGTAGACTGACATACTCTTGAACTTGCCAAGAATAGAATTACCATCAATGACCCACAAAGCTTTGAAATCAATTTACAGTGCTTTATTCTGAAGATATGAAAACCTCTTGGCAATCAATTGTGTAACACTGGCAGGCCAGGTGCCAGCTCATGCCAAGGTCCCCATATCTCAGCTGGGCACTGACAGATACATAGCTGGAATCAGTCTGACTCACCTGTGTTAGTATTGTTAAAATAGGTTTTAGAATTACTGGAAGAGTTTGCACTTAGTGCAGTTGGTTGGTGAAATCTAAGTTCAGATCTCACACCCAATTTGAGGTTTGTGCCCTGTTTTTTGACAGTCTGAGGTTGGTACTCACATTCTTGCAAACCATGGGGAGTGTCACAAGTTGTTGGAAAAGAAGTCAAATACCAAAGCTCATCCTGCCAGTCACATTCAGTTCCTTTGTCAAGCTTTGCAAGTTTGATTGTAAAAGCAAACAGTAGGGAGGATATCACTACAACCCATAGTGTTCCTCTGGGACTTAATATTCTTATATTCCTGTTCTAATGGTCAGGATGTACTGTACTTACTGGTCCCTCATCATCTACTCCCAAAGTTATGAGATGTTGCTCAATGAAAACTAGTACACAGGGCTGGGAATTTAATCAATTAGTTCTTAGATTTCCCTTAGGAAGTAGATTCAGTGCTGTTTTTGAGAGCTTTCAGGGAGGACTTTTTAAAATTCCGCAAAACTTTTTGTCTTTTGTTCTCACAGGTGTCTTAGAATATTACTGAGCAGCAGTATGCTAGGAGAGGGGGTAGTAGTAAAGGAACACAAGACAGCATGGGTTTGAATTTAACAATATTCTCACACATATGGAAAGAATTGAAAACTCAGTATGTTTTGATCCTCAGGCAAGTTGAGGATCCCTCTCAGATGTTCCTCCCATTTAAACTTTGATGTCATTGTGGGCCTCCATGGACTAAATGCTGGAAGGGAGTCCAATTAGATTAAAACCACCCCTAAAACAATCAAATAATCTCCACAGCCTTCCCAGACCCAGTTGCTCCAGTAAGTAAGAAACTGGCTCAAAGACTTGAATCCAGGGGATAAGAGGCTAGGTGTCTGTAACTATGTGGATCAGGTTTCAGAGTAGCAGCTGTGTTAGTCTGTATCCACAAAAAGAACAGGAGAACTTTGGCACCTAAGGCTTGGTCTACACTTACCCCCCAAGTCGAAGTAAGGTACGCAAATTCAGCTACGTGAATAACGTAGCTGAATTCGACATACCTTACTTCGAACTTACCGCGGTTCAGACGCGGTCCACACGCGGCAGGCAGGCTCCCCGTCGACTCCGCGGTACTCCTCTCGTTGAGCTGGAGTACCGCAGTCGACGGCGAGCACTTCCTGGTTCGATTTATCGCGTCCAGACCAGACGCGATAAATCGAACCAGGAAGTTCGATTTCCAGCCGCCGAACTAGCGGCTAAGTATAGACCAGCCCTTAGAGACTAACAAATTTATTTAAGCATAAGCTTTCGTGGGCTACAGCCCACTTCATCGGATGCATAGAATGGAACATATAGTAAGAAGATATATATACATACAGAGAACATGGAAAGGTGGAAGTTGCACCTTTTCATGTTCTCTGTATGTATATATATCTTCTTATTATATGTTCCATTCTATGCATCCGATGAAGTGGGCTGTAGCCCACGAAAGCTTATGCTCAAATAAATTTGTTAGTCTCTAAGGTGCCACAAGTACTCCTGTTCTTATTATATGGATCAGATAACTCAGTTTATAAAGAGTTATCCTCCCTCATGAAAAAAGCAACATATAATAATTTCTCATTCAGTCTCATGCAACAAACATAGGATTGTTCTTCATTGCTGATTGTGTAGAACCATTAAGGGGACACAAAGTAAACCTGGCTAGTATTTCTCATTAGATCTGAGATTAAAAGTACCATGTCAACAAAATTGGTATAGCAATCACTCTACAGCAATACACCATCCAATACTCCTGCCTCTAACAAGATGGAAAGAAGACAGTAGAGCAATTGATCATACTATTGGCCTAGCCTCGTTAGTGTGTAGGGTGGCTTGCTTTTTGGAAGTCACTATTACAGAATGACTTCCTGATTTTAAATTAATGTCACTTAGCAGAAAGCTTGCTAAAGCTGAGCTTTTAAGTTATAAATCTATAATTTTTAAAGAATACTTTGATATGGAAGCCCTATGCCAATCATATTAGATAAGATCAAATACCTTTGTTTAATATTATTGTGGAAAGTTAAGCAATGACTTTCTGTGAGATATTTTCCATGACAGCTACAGTATGTAATACTGTAGATGTCAAGAGCTGATGGATGACTGAAATAAGGATGGTTTAGAAGTCTGCTTTTTTTGTGTGTGCACTGGAGGTATTAATCAGATTGGTCTTATCTCAGAAAACAAGATCCAATTAAATACATCCAACCTGTGGTCCTCCAAATTAGGATAGTGACTGCTTTAAAGTAAGGGAAACTTGGCACAATGACATTAGCCTTGTATCTCTACAACCCGAGATAGTTTATCTGAATTGTATTTTAAGAGAAAAAACTACATTTCAGAGCATTCCCCTTGTTTAAAGTAAAAGTTACCCATGATGTCTCCTGCCAGCACTGGCCTTCAGTGGAAGGTTTTAGTCTCTGTAGAGGCTGAATATTTAATTCTACAGAAGAGCCAGTATCTTGTCCAATGTTGCCAGTGTCCATAATATAGAGAGGAAGGCAGAGTAGGGATACAAGGTGGGTTTTTCCAAAGGATTCAGGGCTGGGCTGCTTCTATTTTCATTCATTTCAATAGGAGCACTCCGGCTGAAGCTGAGAGCTTTTGAAAATCCCACTCTAAGGGCTGGTCCACACTAAGCCCCAGTTCGAACTAAGATATGCAACTTCAGCTACGTGAATAACGTAGCTGAAGTCGAAGTATCTTAGTTCGAACTTAAAGGTACTTACCGCAGGTCCACACGCGGCAGGCAGGCTCCCCCGTCGACTCCGCCTACTCCTCTTGCGGAGCAGGATTACCGGCGTCGACGGCGAGCACTTCCGGGATCGATTTATCGCGTCTAGACAAGATGCGATAAATCGATCCCAGAAGATCGATTGCTTGCCGCCGAACCAGCGGGTAAGTATAGACATACCCTTAAGCTCTTTTACCACCCCTTTCTGATGCTTGAGGTGTTTTAACTTAAAAGGCTGTCTTCTCCTCTCTCTGTCCAATCCTGTCTACTCAGCAATTGAGCAGGTGGGGAAAAAGGAAGTTGGCTGACCAAATAAAAATATCTCAGTGAGCACTAATAATCGAGATCTTACATGTGTACCCTAGGGTATTAGCATTCCAGCCCCTCTGGGCCATTCCTGCATGAATTCTTCTCCAAAAGCATTATTCCATTTCCATACATATTAATCCACATCCTCTGCTGCAGCCGAGGAGCACATAGTGCCACATAAAAGAGTTGCAAAAGTGGCTATCAGACAACATTGTGTTTCCACAATCTAGGGCCAGCTTCATGCTGGCCATCCCTACCCCCCAGAGGAGCCTCTAAATTACTGACAGCCATTATGGCAGTGAAGGATTATTAGGGTGCAGAGAGGCCTTGACCACAACCCCTTCCCTGATCATGGCCCTGTGTCAGCTACAAGGATGAGCTGGAATAAAAAACACTGGAACATCCTCCTACAAGGGGTAATACTCCTGTGGCTGGTTATTCAAGTTTCTGGGCTGTTTTGCACCAGCAAAGCCTCACAAAGCAGCCTGAACTCAATGTGGAACATTGAGTGGAAGGGTGTAGTTCGCCAAATTTGTCAATAATACATTTCTTCTAGTACCGTCAAATCGAACTGACTAATGTAAATAACTGATCTCTTTTAATGCTCAGTTCAAAGGGGATGGTGGGATATTATTGTTACTGTTATTCTGCCTCTGAAGAGGTAGTAGTACTATGTCATTAGAAGTACATGAATACTGAATAAATAAAAAAGATCCACAGAAAAGCAGCACAGAAGCAAATGCAATTTCAGTAAGAAAGGGCAATAGCAAAATTTTTCTTTAGACAAAATGTTGGTATCATACAGCTGTATAATTTGTATCACTGCATGCCAAGCTACTCTTCATGTTGGAGCCATAAGGAGAAATGATATTTTATCCGTTGCCAATACTTTGCTGCATGAGGGAGTTCTCAAACAGTACTGTTAGACCAAAGAAGCAGGTTCGCCCCATAAAGGAACCTACAAAAGATACCATGTTAACTATGCCAACCTGAGTTTAACTGTACATAAATTTTGATAGGTATTATTATCAGAGTCACTTTTAGATGCTTGCCCCAAAAATATAACTAGATTATAAACCAGGGATCGGCAACCTTTGGCACACAGCCTGACAGGGTAAGCACCCTGGCGGGCCGGGCCGGTTTGTTTACCAGCCGCATCCGCAGGTTCGGCTGATTGCGGCTCATACTGGCCACTGGCTGCGGTTTGCCGCTCCAGGCCAATGGGGGCTGCGGGAAGCAGTGCGCGGGCCAAGGGATGTGCTGGCTGCTGCTTCCCGCAACCCCCATTGGCCTGGAGCAGTCCTGGAAGGTCCAAGCTATTGTTAAACCTTGCAAGTTCCAGATCTAAAACCAGCATCACTGAATTTAATCAATTCAAAATGCATTTAAACAAAACCTTTACCCTGTGAAATTCCTTGACCCCATCCAGCTGTCTTTTAACCTGAATATAGCAAGTGACCACACTAGATTTGCTGGGTGAACTCCAAGCAATGGAAGGAAGACAAATGTCTCTTCCAATTCTTTTAGCTCTGCAAGGTTCTGTTTAGCCCCCTGCTGATCCTGGTAGAGGTAATAAAGGCTGTGTGTTAATGAACCTTCTCTTTCCTCTGCTACAGCTCCAAGAGAGTTTCTGAGGAGCAGCCCATGCACCGTGAGGGTCCCCTCTTGCAAGGTTTCACAGGTTCTATTCAGTCACCCCTCCTGCTCAGGCCAGCCTGTGAAATTATTTGAACTGCAGTGTCTTCAGTCTACATTTTTTTCATCAGACCCATATAGTGCAATTGCTTACTTGCCCCAGTGTTTGAGATAGAGGCATGGGTAAGAGTGAGCTGACTGAAGCGTAACCCAGATAAATTGGAGGTGATGCTGATCCAGCAACGTTTCTAAAGAGAGAGCTGTTGTTTGCCCCTTGTGATGGAATAGGTATGTCCACCTTCTGCCAGTGAGGATCACACATGGTGCTTCGAGAGCCCCATTTGCTCCCTGAATCCCAGACAACATTGGAGGTGAAAATCATGATCCATCTGTGCATCTCCATACTCCATCTGTGTCTGGTTAAATGACTGCGACTGTTTCTCACTAAACCAGATCTTTTCACAACTTGTTTGACTTCCAGATTGGATTACTGCAATGAGCTGTACATGAGTGTGACTTTGAAGACGGTTGGGAAGAAATAGCTACTGTCAAATTTAGCTACCCACTTACTTAGAGGAGCTAGCCAGAGGGAACATATGTATCACAGCTATCCTATGAAGTCTGCACTAGTTTCTAATATGTGATTAAAAAGGTTGATTTGATCTATGAAGCTCTATTAGCTTTGGATGCTGGCTACCAAAAAGACTTTTTCTTTATATGCATTCTTATGTCAACGAAGCTTAACTGTGGCTCTTTTAGTCACATTCTCTAGATTTGAAGGTATGGATAGGAGGGGCAAAGTCTTCTCAATAGAAGGCCCTCAGCTCTAGACTTCACTGTCTCCAAATTACCTCTAATATGGCTCAGTATGAATGAATTAATGAAATGTAAAAGACTTCCCATATTTCTCTCTTCACAGTGGCTGATCAATGCCTGCGTTCTCGTATCCTAACTTTTCATTTTCTGCCAAAAGCCCTTTGTGGCAGGCATAAATTTTGGTAATTAATTTGGTAATATTTGCTTTACTCATCAAAGTAAATTTCCTCCCAGTGGACTTTATGTACTTGCTGCAATTGATTAACAGCTTCTGGGCTACTGTTCATGTTTTGTAATCCCTATGGGTTCAATAAACTCTAGTTTGGATAGATCTGTACTAGATGTTGTTATAATTAGAATTGTTCATTCTCATGCTCTGCCCCTTTTTCCAAAGTGCCCACTGTGAGTATTTCTCTCCCACCCCAGCAGTAACTTGTATGTCATAATCTTTGTAGATCATGTAAAATTAACTACTGCATATTGGCTTATTGGCTCTAAAGAAACAAGAGTATCTGAGAATACCAAATAGATATAAAAGGAAAACTGTATTACACCATAATATACTCAAGTCCAGATCTTCAGCTGTTGCAAATCTTACTGCAGCTGTGGAGCTGACCCTATGTATATGAATGCTTATTTTTGCCTCTTTACAAATTAATAATATTTTTGTATAATAACTAAAAGTTCTAAACAACAAACTTTCTCTGACATCCATCTAATCTTCACTATAAATCTGAATACCATAATAATAATTAATATCTTGAGCAACAGACTGATTGACTTGAACATACCTCAGGTTTTTTAGAATCTTAAGTGATAGTCAGTTGACTGATCCTTTAATAAAGTCCCATGATATTATTGGTATATATTTTCTCCAAAGTTTATAGAAGGTTTCTTTGGTAATGTTAATCCTGTGCATTTTCAGTAGGATAAGGTAGTTTAGAGTTCACATTGTCATATTTACAATGTGGGCTCTGTTGATACAGTGAGTAGATTTAGGACAAGCTTTTTGCTCAGAGACATTGTGTTCTGTACTCTTAAATCAGTGTCAGAGAGCTGGTCTTGTGGGTCATTTCCCGGAATGCATAATAAAGAGTTAAACACTTGGAACATATGAAATAGTGGCTCTATACCCCAAATCAGTGTACATGATAGCAACCATATAAGCAATGTATGAGTGAGGGTGTTTGATAATCCCATTTTGAGCATCTGAAATGTAAACCTGAGTTTGTTTTGTTCCAAACAGAAGCTAAGTAGTAATGTTTATGCAGTATAAGGTATTGCACTTGCTTGTAAGTGTTGCAAAGGGGTATTCAAGAGGCTTCAAAAGACTATTCAAATGCTTTTGCCATTGATTATCCTTCAGAGAATTTTTAAGATTTCAAGTCCAAAGGGTGAAGCTTGGGGTATACACTTGCAAGTTTCTCTACTAAGAAGTTGTACCCAAAAAAAAAAAAAAAGAGCTTATTTAGTGAGGCCATTGTCTGAGTGTTTCTTCTAATTAGTTTTTCCCCAATTATGAAGTTTCTTCTTTTATTAACCACTTTGAAGAAGTACCTATCTTATGGGTACATATAGAAATCCCTAGAAGGTTAATTATTAAATTTAATTAGGTGTTCTTCAAATTTCAGTAGTATTATACCCTAGAAAAAGTATCCAATAGATCATAGTGCTTGAGCATCACATCTTTTAGTCAGCATTTTCCTGTCCTGAAGGAAAACCTGATATCCTGTATATTGAAATAATGGCATTTATACCAATGCACACAATTGCTTATTTACAGAGAAGTGCCTCGGATAAGATGCTGTCTGACCTCCTGAGGGAGAAAAGTATCTTCACCACAAATCAGGTTAGAAAGAATAAAAGGGGAGCAATATGTTACTTCGGTGCTTTTAAAGTGGAGGGTTAATTTGAGTTTCTGTAAAATGGTACCAGTGTCAAACATATCAAACTACAGTTGCCTAGTTCCAGAATTTCCAGCTGGGAGAGTCAGTACCTTCTTTTGTTTTCTGTCTTCAGAGCTTCAACAAGCTGATTCTCAGTCTCTTGCCATATAAATTGCTGCATATTCTCTCCAGGAGTTTTTTTTTTTTTTAAATACTAAATAGATAGAAATACTGGGAGGACTTGTATTGTACAAGAACATTTTTTTTTTTTATCAAGTTGATTCAGCCAAGCAGAAAGAATGATAAACTATGCCATTGCTAAAGCTCTTGACTCAAGGTACATAATTAAAGAGACTCCCACTGAGTGGGTAGATATGGGTATCAACTCTGATTTTGTCATATCTTCACAAACATAAAATACAATTCCATAGGCTAAGATTTCTTTAAGGCCTTGGAGAAGAATGGAAGTGTGCGTTCCATTGGGATAAAGCAGGATTTATCTTCAAAAAGAGCAATTTTATGTTATTTATTGTGGATTGTGATGACCTGAATGACTGGAGAATCTGTGATTGTTGTTGCAAGTCGTTCAGTGGATAGAACAAATAGAAGAGATGACAAAGGACACATTTACCTTGTGCCACTCTTTAAGGAGAATGTTTCTGATGTGGATCTATTAAAAAAAAAAAAGAATGCAACTGGAGAACAGTAACAGTTTGATGGTGGTTATAAAAGTGATGTCTGCAATTAAATTTCTCCAGTATGACAAAAAGATCAACCCAAAGAACTCTTTCAAAGACCCTTTTCTGAAACTACTTCTAGGAGAAATTGCTTGTATTCATTTGTGTTATGTGATTATTGATGCTTAATATTTGCCTATTATCATTATTTGTGTTCCCCCAGGAATATAGACAGATTAGTAATAATTAGTACTAGGGCTAGAGGTAATTTGTTTGCTAAGAATTTTTGCCATATTTTATTGTCTAAGATAATTAATGATATTGTTATTATTTGTAGTAAAATAGTACCTAAGAGCTTCAGTCATAGACCATTTTGATATGCATTTGTACAGTGTCTATCAAACATTTTCCCTGCCCCAAAGAGTTTCCAATGTTAGACTATTAGCCAGTGAGATTTACAATCTTCTGGATATATATATTTTTAGGAGTTATTATAACACAGGCTTTCAAACAGGAACAGGGTAGTTTCCCTGTTCAAGGCAGTGATAGAACAAATGAAGTCTTTGAGGCACTAAAAGCTCCTGAAAAGCCGTTGGAAATTGCCATTTAAAAGGTCCCTTATACTGTGTTGAACTTCATCTGAGTTCTATTCTTCAAACTCTACATTTTGTTCTTCAGTGATCTGTGTAATTTTTTGAGGTTTTCAAAGCAACTATGTAATTGTATTGTATTAGGAGCTTATGTGGGTGAATACTTTTTCCCCCCATAGAACTCAGAAAATATTGTCATTACTTTGCTATTAGTTTGGGGTTTTTTAAATATTCTTCCATTGCAATTATGAGTATAAGTCAAATGAGAGAGCTGCTTATGTCCTTGCTATGATGATGTTGTGAGCATGGAATGGAATTTCTTCAGGTTAAGCTTCTGTTTCTGGGAAGCAGCAGTTGTTAGATTTTATTTTCCCCCCCTCCAATTCCAATTGCTTTGGTAAAAAGACTTTTGATTTGTGTCATTTATTAATGGGCATTATTCTAATGTAGGCCTTAGCTGCCTTGCACAAATCCCATAAGGAGACTGCCCTGTTGTGATTTATTTCAAAATATTTCTGTCTAATCATAGATTTGTAGGACTGGAAGGAACCTCAAGAGGTCATTTAGTCCATCTTCCCATGCTGAGGTAGTATTAAGTATGCCTAGACCATCCCTGACCAGTGTTTGTCTAACCTGTTCTTAAAAACCACCAGTGACAGTTATTCCACAATCTCCCTTGATAGCTTGTTCTAATGCTTAACTCTCCTTAGAATTTGCACATTTTTCCTGATAGCCAGCCTAAAACTCCCTCACTGCAAACTAAACTAGTTACTTCTTGTCCTGCCCTCAGGAGACATGGAAAACAGTTGATCACCCGTCTTCTTTATAACAACTTTTACATATCTGAAGATTGTTTATCATGTTCCCCTCTCAGTTTTTTCTTCTATAGACTAAACATGCTCAGTTCTTTCAACCTTTCCTTGTAGGTCATGTTTTCTAAACCTCTTATCAAGGTCTCCTCTGGACCTCTCCAGTAATGTCATTCAGCATATAAGAAGGAAATTTTCATCTGGGTATCTGGTCCTTGACATCTCATGCTCTTAATCAAGGGCAGAGCAGTGCATTATATGTGATGAATATTACACTTGTCTTAGAAGCTACATATTTCAAAATGAGGAGTCATGAACTTTGGAGTGGAAAATAGTTACTATTTGGACTTAGCTTCCTCCAGACATCAACTAAGTCTTGTTCTCTGAGACAAGAATTGAAGGTTTTTGATTTTTTTGTTTATCTGGAAATATGAGTGGAGGAGAGACTTCTAACACAGCATTAAACATCCCTGCAGAAAGGATCGAGTCTGTAACCACGAACCCCAATAAATATAACAGTAGTAGTATATCCAATATTTATATTTTTTTAGTGGCCTCATCCAAATAGCACCTTTTTTTTTTCCTGCATAACATTTTAATTAAGAAACACTTGTAATTGTACAACCCAAGAGCCACACTCTGGATCTGAGATCTAAAAATTCCTCTTTAGCGTGATTGTGATTAGTGGAGACTATTGAAGTACTGTTCCATTCCCTGCTTACAATTTAGCATCTCCCTTAATGTAGGGGCACATGATCTTAAATCTTCCCTTCACAGTACTTTGTCCCATAAATAACTCTTCTCTCCTCAGATAAGCTGTCTTTTCCCCTACTAGTCATTTA
Source organism: Terrapene triunguis (assembly GCF_002925995.2). NCBI lineage: Eukaryota > Metazoa > Chordata > Testudines > Emydidae > Terrapene > Terrapene triunguis. The sequence continues at coordinate 15,547,521 of NW_020664435.1, read as the reverse complement.
ATTCCTGTGTTTAAATTTGCATGTGTCACATCTCTTGGATGACAGAGTTGAAATCAAGTACATTGACCCTGCTCTTTTAAAGGGAGTATTTAAGACTAGCTGAAGGAGTGTGGACTGCAGTTCATTTTTCCTCTATCCTAAAGAATATACTGGTAACTGAGCCTAGGAAACCTACTAGAAGTGCTAGGGGTAAATGCTTCTAGCACACAAAGACATTTACATATCAGTACTACATGGAAGAGGAGACCTACAAGGTGTTGCACAAGACTCAGTTAACCCACCCTTCCTTTGTCCCAGCTTATGTCAGGCTTGCACTCTTATAGTGACTATTTTCCCAGCATGCCTTTCTGGGTGTGGCCCTTTAAATTGGGCAGAGACAAGCAGCTGCAGCCCTAAAGTAGTCATTTTGCATTTGACTGCTGCTTGTTGCACTTCCCATTCCTCTAGCTGTAAGTACCTTGATTCCCTCTAGAGCATGTTTGTTTTTAGATTTCCTGTTCATTTTTCTCCTTCAAACAGGCTATGCTTTGAAGTTTTTCAAGGTTCAATGAAAAACTACTATTGTCCAAAAGGCAAACCTTTGGGGCCATAGAGTAGCCTAGACTAAACTATAAAATAGGCTTTTCTATGGAAAGAAAGCTGAATCACATTTGTAATTACGGTGCAAGGTAAAAGTTTAGAACTATGTGATCTAGTCAATCCATAGCCGAACTCCCATTGATGGGACTATGATGATAAATATAAAGAGCAATAAATATAAGAGTAATGATATGTTTCTGCCCATTTCTCTGTATCCTTCCCTATTCCCTGTGTTTGTGTATTGTCTTGCTGCAGGGAAGCAAACTACCAATGCCCCAGCTCATCTGTGGACTTCACACCTACTTTTACTGTTCAAATAAGCAATTAAGTGGTTAGATTGAAAGAGAAGCTCATACTTCTGTCAGTATTTCAAACAGTCAGCAGACAATACTGCCTCTGTGTCCAGCCTCTTCATATTTGGGAGAGTTTTTTTCAAACCTTTTTAAAAATGTGGGTCAGATCCAGTCTGCAAGCCGTGCATTGGACATTGCTGAGCTAGACTTATTTAAAAAAAAAAAAAAAGTTAATTCTGGAGTTTGTGATGGCAGTCAGAATCCAGGAGTCTATAATGTCAATACCTTGCTTTGTCCCTCTATACACCAGCATCTTCTTTCAATCATTTTCCCTTCTGGAGGCATTTCTAAGCTTGACCTAATCACTAGAAACAACAGTAAAGCTACTTCTTTTACAGCTGCTGTGTATTAGAGCTTCATAGTTAAATATAAACTGCACTGTAACCTTATTGATGAACTACAGGTGGCAAATATTAATGTGAACTCTATGAAATCTGTGGCAAAATGACAATAATACATTTTCTCTAACCAGATAAAATCAAGCCAGGAGAGAGACACTTACAGTATTGGAAATATTGGAAAAAATACAAACATTGTATTATAAAGATGCCACAATTATATTTTGCAGCTCCTTCCTACATCAATATTTCTATATAATAACTTAAGTACCAGATGTTAGAGTATTTTTTTATAATAGTGCCTTCTAACCTGGAATGAGCACCAGCATTTTGATACCAAGTATGTTCAAATAGCAACAAGTTTCTCACCAAAGCATTTTTTCCCCACTGGGTTATGTCCAGCCATTACCTAAGAGATTTCATGCAAATAAATCACATTACAGAATAAGGTCTTTGGTTAAGAAAGGAAAGAGATGGTCCAGGGAATCAAGGTAGCAATTGTTTGATGGAAAGGGAAACAATCTGAAGACTTGATTATAATTGGGATTTTGTTAAGGGCTTAGGTTGATTGAGGTTCTTTTTTGTATTCAGTAATTTTGTGTGTGATTTTAAGTAATGGCAGATTGCCTAAACTTAAGCTTTGGATAGACACCTATTTTGTATTAGAAATTGAAATAAAGCCAATATGTTTGGGGTACTACTATCTAAAACCAACATGTATAGCTCTTTGTGTCAAGGACTATGTGTGTTATGTGTTTGTACAACACATTTTGAGCACCACTCTGTTAAATAGACTGCATTTTAACATATCGCCTGGAAATGTGTGGATTTCAAAAAGGTTGGAGATTTGGCTAAGAAATTAAGGCTTTGTCTACAATACAAACTTTCACATATTTAGGATGTTAGTGAACTATCCTGCTACCTGTCATGCTGCTGCTCATGATTTAGGTGTCTTCAGGGACCAGGACAAATTGTGTTCAGCATTATTAAACCTGAGAGTTTAATGTGTTAGTTGAGACAATGCTGAACGTGACTTGTTTTTGTCTACACCAACCAACTGCTAAGTATGGTCAATATCTTGTCATCTAATTTGATTGTTCCCAATTTTGTTCAACCATGGTAAATTTTGTAGTGAGTGGATTTCTATATTGAGCAACACCTTGATTGGTAAAGCACTTTACCACTTGCTTAACTTTAAACATGTGAGTAGTCTCATCAATCAGAGACCAAGCCCAAGAGCCAAATAAAAACAACATTTGAAATGAGGACAACTGTTACATCCTTCTATAGGCAGGTGTGATGCATGACCAGAAAGGGTTAAGCATCCTGCAGGATGAATGACTCAAATGCAACCCTTAAAGACATATGGGGAGATAATGTTTGTGTATTTACATACAGGGCCGGCTTTAGCAAGTGCGGGGCCCGATTCATGGGGCTTGTATTCACCGGGCGGCACTCCGAGTCTTCAGCGGTACTTCGGATTGCTGCGCTGCAGCCAGGGTTGCGGGGCCACACGGTTGCTGGGCTCGGGCCAGCGCTCTGGCCGGGGGAGCGGGGCTGTGGGGCTCAGGCCGGCGCTCCGGCTGGGGGACCGGGGCCCTCTTAGGCACGGGGCCCGATTCCGGGGAATCGGCGGAATCGGCCTAAAGCCGGCCCTGTTTACATATATATTGGTAGTGGTCAACAATGTAATCCAACAGTCCCTGTCTGTGCTGTATTCTGTTATTTCAGAGCTCAAAGGGACATAAATGTACTGTAAACATAGGATGTCGCTGTATTCATTTCTCTTTGAAATGTATAGCAAATCATCTGCTAATGGTGGAAAAACAGGCAATTGCCTTATGTTAATCTGTGTGAATAATTACTGGGTATTTGTGATAAATGAAAAGGGGGGCAACAGCTGATTAAACATGTGCACAAACCTTTTAAGACACAAAAATCCAATTCTGTTCTAAAAAAAGGTAAATTTTATTAATAAAAAAATACCTCTGGGAACTCAGGCTATTGCTAGATTTTAAAAGAGCAACTACAAGAATTAAGCACCAAGAATAGCTTTCTTGAGGTCCAGCTTAAAGGTTACAAGCAAAACTAAAGCACCTGTGGTTAACACAGAGGAATCCACAAGCCAGAATGAAATAGACTCATAGACTTTAAGGTCAGAAGGGACCATTATGATCATCTAGTCTGACCTGCCGCATGATGCAGGCCACAAAAGCTGGCCCACCCACTCCTGGAATAATTCTCTCCCTTGACTCAGATGTTGAAGTCCCCAAATCATGATTTAAAGACTTCAAGTCACAGAGAATCCTCCAGCCAGCGACCCCTGCCCCATGCTGCGGAGGAAGGCGAAAAACCTCCAGGGCCTCTACCAATCTACCCTGGAGGAAAATTCCTTCCCAACCCCAAATATGGCGATCAGCTTAACCCCGAGCATGTGGGCAAGATTCTCCAGCCAGACGCTCCGGAAAAAGTTCACTGTAGTAACTTTTAATATCCCATCATTGACCATTGTTACTAATTACCAGCGATGGCACGTTATTGATCTATTGACTAAAATCACGTTATCCCATCAAACCATCCCCTCCATAAACTTATCAAGCTTGATCTTAAAGCCAGAGAGGTCTTTCGCCCCCACTATTTCCCTCAGAAGGCTGTTCCAGAACTTCACCCCTCTGATGGTTAGAAACCTTCGTCTAATTTCAAGCCTAAACTTCCCGACGGCCAGTTTATATCCATTTGTTCTCATGTCCACATTAGTACTGAGCTGAAATAATTCCTCTCCCTCCCTGGTATTTATCCCTCTGATATACTTAAAGAGAGCAATCATATCCCCCCTCAGCCTCCTTTTGGTTAAGGTAAACAAACCGAGCTCCTCGAGTCTCCTTTCATACGACAGGTTTTCCATTCCTCGGATCATCCTAGTGGCCCTTCTCTGTACCCGTTCCAGTTTGAGTTCATCCTTTTTAAACATGGGAGACCAGAACTGCACACAGTACTCCAAATGTGGTCTTAGGAACCTTGTACAATGGAACCAGCACCTCCTTATCCCTACTAGAAATACCTCGCCTAATGCATCCCAAGACCGCATTAGCTTTTTTCACGGCCATGTCACATTGCCAACTCAGTCATCCTGCGGTCAACCAGGACTCCGAGGTCCTTCTCCTCTTCCATTACTTCCAACCAATGCGTCCCCAGCTTATAACTAAAATTCTTGTTAGTCATCCCTAAATGCATCACCTTACACTTCTCACTATTAAATTTCATCCTATTACTATTACTCCAGTTTACAAGATCATCCAAGTCTCCCTGCAGGATATCTCGATCCTTTTCTGAATTGGCAATACCTCCCAACTTTGTGTCATCTGCAAACTTTATCAGTCCACTCTTACATTTGGTTCCGAGGTCAGTAATAAATAGATTAAATAAAATCGGACCTAAAACCGAACCTTGAGGAACTCCACTGGTAACCCCCCTCCAACCTGACAGTTCACCTTTCAGTACGACCTGCTGCAGTCTCCCCTTTAACCAGTTCTTTATCCACCTCTGGATTTCTATATCGATCCCCATCTTTTCCAATTTAACCAATAATTCCTCATGCGGTACCGTATCAAACGCTTTACTGAACTCGAGGTATATTAGATCCACCGCATTTCCTTTATCTAAAAAATCTGTTACTTTCTCAAAGAAGGAGATCAGGTTGGTTTGGCACGATCTACCTTTCGTAAAACCGTGTTGTAATTTGTCCCAATTACCATTGACCTCAAGGTCCTTAACTACTTTCTCCTTCAAAATTTTTTCCAAGACCTTGCATATTACAGATGTTAGACTAACAGGCCTGTAGTTACCCGGGTCACTTTTTTTCCCCTTCTTGAAAATAGGAACCACGTTAGCTATTCTCCAATCAAACGGTACCACCCCTGATTTTACAGATTCATTAAAAATTATCGCTAACGGGCTTGCAATTTCTCATGCCAGTTCCTTTAATATTCTCGGATGAAGATCATCCGGTCCACCCAATTTAGTCCCGTTAAGCTGTTCGAGTTTGGCTTCTACCTCGGATACGGTAATGTCAATCCCCCCTCCTATATTCCCATCCGTCACGCTGCCACTATTCCTAAGCCCTTCATTAGCCTCATTAAAGACCGATGCAAAGTATTCGTTTAGATATTGTGCCATGCCTAGATTATCCTTAATCTCCACTCCATCTACAGTCTTCAGCGGTCCCACTTCTTCTTTCTTGTTTTCTTCCTATTTATATGGCTATAAAACCTCTTACTATTGGTTTTAATTCCCCTCGCAAGGTCCAACTCTATACGGCTTTTGGCCTTTCTCACTCCATCTCTACATGCTCTGACCTCAATAAGGTAGGTTTCTTTGCTGATACCTAATAAAAGGGATAAACCTAATCGCTTCTTCCTAGACATTTCCGGATCTACTTACATATCTGGGGTTTTAAATGATTAGTTTCTAGGTATGATACTGATGATTTTTCATACCTGGCCCAAGCTTCTTACAGCATGGCTGCAGCCCTGTCCACCTCTCTCCGGGAGAACAACAACAGACAGACAGACAAAAGGGGAGCCTTTTTCTAATTTTAAAAAGTTCTAGCCTTCCCCTTGGCTCTTTTGGGCAGGTGCCCACTCACTTCCTTTTTCCTATGCATAGCAGTAAGACTTTTTAACGCTTTCCAGGTAGAGCAATTAGAGAACAGCTACTGTATTTTATAGCTACTGGCTGGCTGTCCATAAAAGGGAGCTCTCCCCCCCCCCCATTTCATTTATCACAGCGATGCTTAGGAAATGAGGGCCTATTGTTGGCCTAGGGCCTCAAACCTGTCAAAGGAGGCCTGAATTGTATAAAATATGTTTGGGTTCCAATCCTTTTTATCTCAGATCTGCTTAAGCTTCATCAGGGGAAGTTTGAGTTGCAAGATTGAGATCCCAGTCCTAAATTGGAACACCCTGAATATGATATTGGACATTGGACTATAACCTATGGACTGAATTCTAAAAGAACTCTTTGCAACTACAAAGCTCACCATCTCTGCTATGAATCTGAACCTCAATAATTGAACTCATGCCTGTAGATATATTGATCTTTTAACCTACTCTCTCTCTTTTTTAATAAATTGTAATTTAGTTAATAAGAATTGACTGTACATGTGTATTTGGGTAAAGATCTGGAATATTCATTAACCTGGGAGGTAATGTGTCCGATCCTTTGGGATTGGTAGAACTTTTTTATATGATGAATAAGATTTTCATTAATCCTTATCATATCTGACTTGGGTATCTGGATGGAGGCCTGAGGCTGGGTTACTTTAAGAGAACTGTGTTGTTGGCTTCTGGGCAACCAGTGAGGTAATAAAGAAGCTGTTTTATGCTGGCTTGGTAAATCTAAGTTTTGGAATATCCACCAATTTTGGGGATTGTCTGCCCCATTCTTTGCAGTTCATCCTAATTGAGTGACCTCAGCTGGCTCCTATCACAGCAGGATTCAGTTTTTATTTTCTTGCTCCTTTTCTTAATTAAATTCTGGTGGAGGACACTGATCACTTTGCAATTAAAGTAAGTGTTTGAAAAATATTGGAGACTTGCCTGTTCTTACCTTTAAAATTGCCAATTAAGTATGTTGGTTGAATATCCTTACATGATGTGTATCAGCTGATTTATAATACTGATGTTCAATTATTGTCTTTTGTAGGTGAGGAAATATCCTTGCACTTGAATCCAAATCTATTATTCTTCTAGAACCTGATCCAAAGCCCACTGAAGATTCCATTGACTTCAGTGGACTTTAGATCAGGCTTCTACTTGCCTATTGGTCAATGCTCTCTGGAACTTGACTAGTGGAGCATGACTCTGGTTAGGAACCAGAACCTTTTCTTATCAGCAAGATATTTCCTTTAACAATTTCCTGGGGTGTTTTATTCTTACCTCAACCTTGGACTCCTGTGAAATTTTCCATTTTGTTTAGTGTTTCTTTTATTGGTATTGATTCCATGTGTGGGTTAAAATCTTTCTGTTTTCTAGGCATTGTTTCTTATACAGAGTTTGTGTTACAAGAAGAATTTAATTTTCGCAGGACCTCATTGGTTTAGTTTAGCTAAGCATGTATTTAAAAGTTAAATGCTAGATTCTTGTGGTTTTTGGTTTTCTTATTGATACAACAGAAATTCAAATACACCTTTGTTTTCCTACAGGGATATTCAAGAGTTATAGATAAACATACATATAGATAAGTGTAAATAATCTAATGTACAGTGCAAAAGGAAAAATGCTTTGCTAGACAAGTACAATATTTTTAAACATTAAAGTATTTCAAGTATTTCATAGCTCTTAAACATTTCTACAGGCAGAGGCTTCTTTCATAAAGCATAACTTTAAGTGTAAAGCTTCTGGATTAAATTCCTCTGTTACACCAGTGTAAATCCTTAAATCATTTTCTAGTGGTTAAATTAACACATCTAAATAAGATTTGCCAAATTTTAAGCTCAAGTAAACACTGAATTCAAAATTCAAGAACAGAATTTAACATGTTCCATTTAGGCACCTGAAACTACGTATTCCACCATCTCTCTTCATTCTCCCTCCCCCAGTTCTCTCATCTCACCTTTGTATCCGGGTTCCCCTCCTCATCCTCTTTCCTCCAGTCTCTCAGGCCATGACTTCACTAGGAGGAAGGTTTTTTTAACATAGGTTAACAGACATGTATTAAAATCCTAGTGAAGTCAAGACAACTGTAGTTTTAACACATCTTTGCTGGATGAGGTAAATTCTAGTGAGGAGTCTAAGATTTACTTCAAGCAGCTAAGTGCTTGTCTACACTTAAAATGCTTCAGCAGCGCAGCTTTGCCACTTCAGTGAAGACAGTACCTACGCTGATAGGAGGGCTTCTCCCATTGGCATAGGTAGTCCACCTCCCCGAGACGTGGTAGCTAGATCGATGGGAGAATTCTCCCATCAACCTAGCGCTGTCTACGTTGGGGGTTAGGTCAGTTTAACTGCATCGCTCAGAGGGGTGGATTTTCCATACTTATAGTTACACCGACATAGTTTCCTAGTATAGACCAGTCCTAATAAATATTAAAAATGCACTTTTTTTTTTTGAAGGCAAAGTCTGCACTACAAACTTTGTTGGTCAGGAGTGTGGTGAGTTGTGATCTGAGACTGATTGACATAGGGCATATCTACACTACAAACGTAAGTCAGTATACAGCCACTGCAGTAATTACTGCATTTTTTCACGTCCACAGTGCCCTGTTGTGCCAGTCCTCACCAGGAGTGCTTGCACCGATTTAGGAAGGGTAGTGTGGGGGTGTTAAGGCTGGATCCCCACTTTGAACTTTAGGGTTCAAATGTAGGGGCCTGCATAAAAACTTCTAAGCTTATTTACCAGCTTAGCTTTGGTCCGCTGCCACCATCACAAGAATTCCCTCC
>NW_020664435.1:15526378-15538802 GCF_002925995.2 Terrapene triunguis | reverse complement strand
GTCTCTGTACACAGAGAGCTGTTACCCTTCCCTTTATAGTTATGACAGGGGGGCTGAGAACAACAGCTCTCAGCTCCTGGTGGAGCCCCCAGCTCCTCAAGCAGCTGCCTGCCTGGGCGGTAGCAGAGCTCCTTGCAGGGAGCTGGGAGCCCAGGTGGAAGCTGGGCTCCAAATGGAGCTCCCCACCCATGCGAGGGAAACAGCCCCCACTGAGAGTCACATGGGGTTCACAGTAGGGAGCCTACCAGCCTTTCTTGTCAATTTCACAACTCCAGGGCAGAGCTGTGAAATTGACAAGAATGACAGCCAACAGCGGATGTAAGTAACCTAGTGTCTACGTGGACACTGCATCACTAACTACACTGACATAAGCCCTACGCCTCTCGTGGAAGTGGAGTATTATGTCGGTGTAGTAGGGCACTTACATCAGCAGGAGCAAGACTGTAGTGTGTACACTGACATAATTAGGTCCATATAAGCTGCCTTATGTCAACCTAACTCTGTAGTGTAACCAGGCTATAGTTATACTGGCAAAACTGTGCTTTTGCTGCTATAGCTTATTTTGCTGGGGGGGAGGAGCTGTAATAAACTATGCTGGCAAAAACTCAGCTCTGCCGGTATAAACTGCATCCTCACTAGGAGCACTCTGCTGGTATAATACACCAGTTTAGCTACACTAACAACCTGCTCCTAATATGAATCTGACCTTAAAGAACACAAAGTTCTCAGGGTCTTCTGATTAGAGTTTCTGTTCCCAGCCTAAGTAGTCACTGACGCACCTAATCAGCTTAGTTCCTTAGAACTGTAAACCATTCAGGGCAGCACATGTCTCTTTTCTTTGTTTGTACAGCACCCATAGAATGGGGCACTAATCTCAATTAGGGTGGTACCATACTATAACTATTTACTACTGGTTTTGCCAATTCAGTAGAGAGATGGAGTCTCACTATAGGATACAAATATTTGTGCTTTACTGGAGCAGATATGAGGGGAGTGTACATGCTAGACTTCACAGGTATATTAACTAGCTTGAGTTAGTTGGAAATCAAGTAACTCAAGATTAAAAAAGGCAAGTGTAGACAATGCTCTTGAAGCAAAGCCCATTGATATTGTCAATGGTAGGGAGGCTGGTCTGGAAACAAGAAGCAAAGGCAGCAACTGTTAAAATCAGGTAGAAGACCCTGCTGCTAAAGATGGGAGGGATGACAGCTTTTCTAGGTGTCAGGTTAATAAATAGCAGTACAAAATTAATGGGAGTTCTACCTACTTACACTAGAGCTCAATTTCTCTCTACCTCCAATGGGACTTCGGACACGGGGTAAGCAATTTGACTGTAGTAGGGTATGTCTACACTAGAAACACTAAGGCCTTGTCTATACTGGCAAGTTTCTGCACTGTAATTCCCGAGGTGTACACACTGTCAAGCCATTTAGTGCGCAGAAACTGTGCAGTTGTGGCGCTCTAAAAAAACCACCCTGACGAGAGGCATAGAGCTTTCTGCGCTGGGGCTACAGCGCTGCGGTGCCAGTGTAGACACCATGGCAATTACAGAGCTGCAATTGGTCTCCGGGAGGTGTCTCACAATGCCTATTCGCCTCTCTCGTCATCGGTTTGAACTCTACCCTGCCCTGCCCTCAGGTGACCAACCGTCATCCCCGCCCCATACATTCCTTTGCAAATTTGAAAGTCCCCTTCGTGTTTGCTAGGTGATGCAGGCAGTAGTCTCACTGCATCTTTCCAGGTGGCCATTAACAGTAACTTTCCCACACCACTGTACTGTCATGGGGTGGGGTGGGGAGACCATTGCTGCACACAGGTGAGCCACATAGGGGCCAGGGCAGAAGCCGCAGGCTTGGAGAAGACCCTCCCTTGATTCCCTGCTCACCTCAGTAGCAAGATATCTTCCATAATGATCACATCCTGGGGAAAGTGTGGGGACAGGAATGATTATCAGGCCCCCTCTGCAGTGCTGGCTCTCCCCAAGAGCCAAGTGCCCAGTGTACAGCAGGGTCCAGGAAGAGAGATTTCCCCTGCCCCTGTGGCTACTCATCATTTTGGGGGTCTTGTGGCTCATGTGTGCTTCTCTGGGGTCAGCTAGTTAGTGACAGGTGTGAGAGTACTGGCTGTGTTTTAAAGCACTGAATCAGTGTTGTCTGTGTTGCAATCAATACTGCTCCTGTAAAATGTTGCATTTAAACTTCAGATATGACCTTGGGAGCCCAGCCTCCCTCGTTGTTATCAGCGGCAGAACGACTGCGCAGAATTAGAAAACAGCCAAGAAGAATCAAGGAGGACTTTCTCTGTGAGGTTATGATGCACTCCACTGCCGAGAAAAAGGAACTGAAGGAGTGGTGAGACACCGAGAAGACTGACTAAAAGGAGAACGTGGCACACCAGAAAGAAGCCACAGATTGGCTCTTAAACTTTATGGAGCGCCAAGTGAACACGCTCCAGGCGATACTAGCTCTTTAAACCGAGCAGCTCTGTGCCTGCCCTCCACTGCAGCTGTTGGCGTAAAACTCTTTCCCATGCACCCCCCACACACCGCCAACACGCTGTTATCAACCTCCTGGCTCCACACTTTACCCACAGCATTCCACTCCTCCCTCCTCACAGTCCAGCACTGAGGACTCCCACTACCCACTGCACTCAACACCCATCCCTCTGCAGTTTGGCCCTGCTGAAGTACAGCATCCGCTACATTGTACTCCAAAGGAGAAGGGTGAGTATGATCCCTGGACATACACATAGCTGTAGCCATCCCAGGACCTTTCCTCCTCTGGAGACCTTCCCTGCTGATGAATTTTTTCGTTTGATTCTCTCCTCGGGTTGTTGTCTTTTAATAAAATAATTGTGTTGGTTTGAAAGCACTCTCTATTCTATTAAGTGAAAGCAAAAAGAGCCTGCAAAGCAACATACAATTATATTAAGCTCTCTTCTTGCATCATGCGCACAAATCACCTCTTAGCATTACAGGCACTGCAATCCCAAGCATAGCAACAAATATTTAGTGGCTTTCAGCTTCAAATTGCTGCTCCAAGGCATCCCTGATCCTTATGACCCTGCACTGTGCCCCTCTAATAGCCCTGGTCTCTGGCTGTTCAAACTCAACCTCCAGGCACTGAGCCTCTGCGGTCCAGCCCTGAGTGATGCTTTCACCCTTCCCTTCACAAATATTATAGAGCATACAGCATTCAGCTATAAGCATAGGAATATTGTCATTGGCCATGTCCAGCTTCCCAGACAGGCATCACCAGCGGGCTTTTAAACAGCCATATGCACACTCAACAGTCATTCTGCACTTGCTCAGCCTGTTATTGAACCTCTCCTTGCTGCTGTCAAGTTGCCCCGTGTGTGGTTTCATAAGTCATGGCATTAAGGGTTAGGCAGGGTCTCCCAGGATCACAATGGGCATTTCGACTTCCCCTATGGTGATCTTCTGGTCCAGGAAGAAAGTCCCTGCTTGCAGCTTCTTGAACAGACCAGTGTTCTGAAAGATGCATGCATCATACACCTTTCCAGACCAGTCTGCATTAATGTCTGTGAAATGCCCATGGTGATCTACAAGTGCCTGGAGAACCATTGAGAAATACCCCTTGCAATTAATATACTCGGTGGCTAGGTGGTCTTGGGCCAGAATTTGAATGTGCATGCCATCTATTGCACGTCCGCAGTTAGGGAAGCCCATTTGTGCAAAGCCATCCACAACATCACGCACATTGCCTAGAGTCATGGTCTTTTGGAGCAGGATGCGATTAATGGCTCCGCACACTTCCGTCAACACGAGTCCAACGGTCGACTTTCCCGCTCTGAACTGGTTAGTGACCGATTGATAGCAGTCTGGAGTGGCCAGCTTCTACAGTGCACTCACTGTGCGCTTCTCCAGCGACAGGGCAGCTCTCATACTCATGTCCTTGCACCACAGGGCTGAGGTGAGCTCACCACACAGGCTCATGAATGTGGCTTTCCTCATGCAAAAGTTCTGCAGCCACCACTCATCATCCCACACATGCATCACGATGTGATCTAACCACTCAGTGCTTGTTTCCCAAGCCCAAAAGCGGCGTTCCACTGTGGTCAGCACCTCTGTGAAAGCCACAAGCAATCTTGTGTCATAGCTACTACACGTGGTGAGATCAACGTCACACTCCTCTTGCCTTTGTAGTTTAAGGAATAACTCTACTGCCACTCGTGATGTGTTGGTCAGAGCAAGCAGCATACTGGTCAGCAGTTTGGGATCCATTCCTGCAGCCTGAAAGAGGCAGGGCACGCAAGACACAAACCATTGAAAGATGGCACCAAACGCAGATGGAAGCACAGGGATTGCTGGGATGCGAAGCAATGCAGCACGGAGCAGTGGGACTAGACCAAGGATGCCTCGCAACCCCCTCCACTATCCCACAAGTATTAGTGGCAAAAGAGAAAAGTGCTCTGTGGGATAGCTGCCCAGAGTGCACCGCTCCGAATAGTGCCGCAAGTGTGAACACACTATTGCGCAGGCAGCTGTCAGTGTGAACACACAACAACGATTTTCCTTCTGCACTCTGAGCAGTGCTGTCACTTTGTCAGTGTAGACATGCCCTAAAGCAGCACAGCTGTAGCCCTATACTGTAGACACCACAGTGACAGCAGGGGTTCTTCCATTACTGTAGTAAATCCACTTCTCTGAGAGGCAGGAACTAAGTTGATAGAAGAATTCTTCCATCATCCCAGCAGTTTCTACACTGGGGCTTAGGGCAGCTCAACATCATCGCACAGGGGGTGAAATTTTTCATTGCCCTGAGCAATGTAGTTAAGCCAACCTAACTTTGCAGCGTGGACCAGCCAATAGTCCTGCTCTACACTAGAAAATTAGGTTAGTTTAACTATGTCAGTCAAAGGTGTGAAAAATCCACACAGCGAGCAGCAGCATCGAACCAATCTAAGTCCTTGTGTAAACCTAGCTAGAGTTGGTAGGGTGTTTTGTCCTTTTTCCGTACGACTTAATTCAAAAGCATAATGCTTGTCTGGTTTCACCCACATAGTAGGTGCTGGGGCATTTGATGCACGGAATGATACACACTACAGGTTGACAGGCATGTGTAGTACCCCTGGATCAACACTACATAGTCAGATGTGTTTCTTTAATTAAAAAAAAAATACATAAATAGGACTCTTCCACTACAATTATAGAACACATTCACCTGTATGGCAGCTGTGAAACAAATACCAAATAATGGTGCAGAACAATTTCTTTAAACAGTGTCCCCCTTATTTTACATATGGGCGAAGGAAAACTAGCAGTAAGCCAATCTCAGCCAAATTAAAATATATTTGGTATCTAAAAAGAATCAGTCATGATTTCCTTGTGCTCAATGCTGATGTTTCTTCAGACTGCAACTTTACTCTGTTCAACATAACATATGGAGGTAAAATTCCTCAATAATTTAGTCTGGTTTTTCATATATGCAGAATTTGTTCTGCAATAGTTACAGCAGCAGGGAATATTGTAGTAGTGAGCAGGCAAGTTCTTAACAAATGTTGAATCCTGAGGCTAAATTTCACCTACTTTACACTTACTACTCATTGTGCAGTTATTCAAGCTAATTAGAATTAGAGGTTTCTATACTTCACCTCCAGTGTTATAATCTGAACTCTAGGTCTGATTTATTGTGCTGAAGATTTAATGCCCATCCAACAAAGTTAACAAACATCTTAAGAAATGGTTTAAAAAGGTGACTTTAAGAGCAGGAAGAAGATTAATTAGTAGTATTTTAAAGGCGGCTTATTTAGTGCACAGGAACAAACCATCCCAATGTGCAGAAAGAATAGTAAATATGGCAGGCGCCCAGCTTGGCTTAACAGAGAAATCTTCGGTGAGCTTAAACACAAAAAGGAAGCTTACAAGAAGTGGAAACTTGGACAGAGAACTAGGGAGGAGTATAAAAATATTGCTTGAGCATGTAGGGGTGTAATCAGGAAGGCCAAAGCGCAATTGGAGTTGCAGCTAGCAAGGGATGTGACAGGTAACAAGAAGGGTTTCTACAGCTATGTTAGCTACAAGAAGGTGGTAAGGGAAAGTGTAGAACCCTTACTGAATGGGGGAGGCAACCTTGTGACAAATGATAAAAAAAATTGAGTACTTCAGCTTTTTTCACGCCTTGGTCTTCAAAGACAAGGTGAGCTCCCAGACTGCTGCACTGGGCAGCACAGTATGGGAAGGAGACGAGCAGCCCTCAATGGTGAAAGAGCAGGTTAAGGACTATTTAGAAAAACTGGACACGCACAAGTCCATGGGTCCGGATCTAATGCATCTGAGGGTGCTGAGGGAGTTGGCTGATGTGATTGTAGAGCCATTGGACATTATCTTTGAAAACTCGTGGCAATCAGGGGAGGTCCCGGATGACTGGAAAAAGGCTAATGTAGTGTCCATCTTTTAAAAAGGGAAGGAGGAGGATCCAGGGAACTACAGGCCAGTCAGCCTCACCTCAGTCCCTGGAAAAATCATGGAGCAGGTCCTCAAGGAATTCATTTTGAAGCACTTGGAGGAGAGAAAGGTGATCAGGAACAGTCAACATGGATTCACCAAAGGCAAGTCATACCTGACCAACCTAATTGCCTTCTATGATGAGAACTGGCTCTGTGGATATGGGGAAAGCAGTGGACATGATATTCCTTCACTTTAGCAAAGATTTTGATACGGTCTCCCACAGTATTCTTGCCAGCAAGTTAAAGTAGTATGGATTGGATGAATGGACTATAAGGTGGATAGAAAGCTGGCTAGATCATCGGGCTCAATGGGTAGTGATCAACGGCTGGATGTCTAGTTGGCAGCGGAGTGCCCCAGGGGTCAGTCCGGGGGCCAGTTTTGTTCAACATCTTCATTAATGATCTGGATGATAGGATGGATTGCACCCTCTGCAAGTTCACAGAGGACACTAAGCTGGGGGGAGAGGTAGATACGCTGGAGAGTAGGGATAGGTTCCAGAGTGACCTAGACAAATTGGAGGATTGGGCCAAAAGAAATCTGATGTGGTTCAACAAGGACAAGTGCAGTTAGGACAGAAGAATCCCATGCACTGCTACAGGCAGGGGACCGACTGGCTAAGTGGCAGTTCTGGAGAAAAAGACCTAGGGATTACAGTGGATGAGAAGCTGGATCTGAGTCAACAGTGTGCCCTTGTTACCAAGAAGGCTAACAGCATATTGGGCTGCACTAGTCGGAGCATTGCCAGCAGATCGAGGGAAGTGGTTATTCCACTCTATTCGGCACTGGTGAAGCCACATCTGGAGTATTGCATCCAGTTTAGGGGGCTAGGGAACATGACTTACAAGTAGAGGCTGAGGGAATCTGGGCGTATTTAGTCTGCTGAAAAGAAGAGTGAGGGGTGGCCTTGAACTACCTGAAGTGGGGGTTCCCCAAGAGAATGGAGCTAGGCTGTTCTCAGTGGTGGCAGATGACAGAACAAGAAGCAATGGTCTCAAGTTGCAGTGTGGGAGGTCTAGGTTGGATATTAGGAAAAATTATTTCACTAAGAGGATGAAGCAGCACTGGAATGGGTTACCTAGGGAGGTGGTGGAATCTCCATCCTTAGAGGTTTTTAAAGCCAGGCTTGAGAAAGCCCTGGCTGGGATGATTTAGTTGGGGTTGGTCCTGCTTTGAGTAGGGGGTTGGACTAGATGACTTACTAAGGTCTCTCCCAAACCTAATCTTCTATTATATGAAGTAGGCAGAGCTTATTTCAAAGACATTAGTAATAAATCTTTTGTAGCTTTTCTATTTCCCTCCCAAAACAAAATATATAGACTATTAAAAGCAACTTTTCAAATAGTTCTCACTCCATAAGAATTCACTTATTCAAACTGTTTCGGCATTTTGTCTCCCATGGTCTAACTGTGACTGAGGCCCAGATTTTGCACACTATTAGACTAACACTACTGAGTTGTGTAATTTCAGGTGTCTACAACTGCCCTAGCAGAATAGATGTCCAGTGTGCTTGACTTGAGAGTAATGAGGAAAGACCATGAGTTTCTTGCAAGAATTTGGGAAAGGACAGAGTTTCAATCACCCAGAGCCACAAAAACAAAATGAGATCCAGAAATTCACTGATTTGTAACCACAGCTTTTGAGTCTGAGCTGAAGTGATTGTTATGGGATATTTGCCTCAGTAAGGAAATCAGGAATAGCCCCTTGCCATGAATTCACACACTTGGGGAGCAGAGCCAAATCAATATAAACATGCCAAGAATTAAACAGCTTTCTGAAGTCAGGTATGTTGTGTTTATTGAACACTTTTGTTTGTTTTAAACACCATTTCTGCTTACACTTATAACTCAATAGTGATTACCAATTATTTCTGAAGAGTAATCGGTAGGAATTTATCCCAGCCATTAAAAATTAATCTGAGCAATCACTTTATGCCAAATCTCTTATTGAAACTGAAGTTAACTTATTAAAATTCTGTAAAAACCATACATAGAAAATGTCTGACTTTCACTATGTGTCATTCTGTGCCTTCTAGAATATTAAAATTCTTAGTTCTTTCCCTTCCCCTTATGTCTACTATACTAAAATTTTGCCTACAGTCTCAAAAAAAAAAGCCACCCTTTTGACACTTAAACAAGCATGCAGAATGGGGTGCTCTCCCTGTTATGAGTAAGAGCCCCATACATTTAAATAGCTGCTTTCCTTTTTTTAATGGCACTTGGTTTTGAAATGCAAGAGTAGTATCAGTTTAGAGTATTCTCTCTACAATCTATATTGTCCGACAACCCACAGCAGAAACTGCCCTGCCTAGAAGTCACCCTCAAAACAAGTTATTTTGATGCAAGTATATAGTTTAGCAGTCAGATTTTATTACTTAAACAGAAGCAGAATTAATAAAAAGCTATTAGATAAATTAATCCCCATATCTTGATCAAATGTTATTCTCAAATTGTTAAAGACTGAACCCAGTGGTAGGCCCTCATGGCTCTTAGGGTCTTTTTAAAATTTTATTCTTAAGTCACAGATGTATTATACTCTATTCTGAAGATTTAGAAAATACTTATGAAAATCTAATGTATAATAAGCCAATTGTTTTTTTAAAAAAGCATAGTTTTGCATGACCAAGTGTAAAAGTGAACTGTAAAGCTATCACACTAAATGACTAGCAGAACCTGCATACCTTAGCACAAGTATTACACTTCTTGAACTGCTAGCTTTATTTTTTCCAGAGCTGCCTCAGGTCACCTGACCACCTGCTATCAAAACTTAAGGAAGTGCCATTTAAAGTACACTATGCAAGTGGGGGGAGGGATAGCTCAGTGGCTTGAGCGTTGGCCTGCTAAACCCAGGGTTGTGAGTTCACTCCTTGAGGGGGCCATTTGGGGATTTAGTTGGGGACTGATCCTGCTTTGAGCAGGGGGTTGGACTAGATGATCTCCTGAGGTCCCTTCCAACCCTAATAATCTATGATTCTATTACTCCCGTCTGAAAACTGGCATGTATGGAGTGTCACATGCCCTACCAAGTGCACGTTGTGAGAAAGTGGCAGGGACAAATGAAAACATCTCCCAACAGACACTCTTAAGAGCAAACCTTGCTCAACTTACTTACAATTCTAGTCACATTTACTACAGTGGGACTCCTCAGGTGAGTAAGACAAGTAAAAAAATTCACCCCAAAGCTTACACATTCAAATTGGAAGGAGGTGAGAGAATGAATCAGGCCTTTATTTAAAGCCAGATTCTGATCTATTACACTGCTGTACATCCAGAAAGACTATTAACTGACTCCAGGCTTACAGTTTGAAACATCAGAATCTGGTCCTACACCAATTCTGGGTCTGTGCTAAGCTAAACTCCAAATACAGCAGGGGTGCTCAAACGAGGGGGGAGGGGTCATGGTTATTATGTGGGGGATGGTGAGCTGTCAGCCTCCAGCATTTATAATGGTGTTAAATAAATTAAAAACACTTTTTTATATATAAGGGGGGTTGAACTCAGAGGCTTGCTATGTGAAAGGGGTCACCAATACAAAAGTTTGAGAATCACTGAAATATAGTATGTTCTACTTACCCTAAAAAAGTCAACTTCAGTCTATGCCTCCTCACAGCAATGAAGATTGAAAAACTAACACCTAAATGTTAGTTGTTAAAACTAGGGAGCCCTTTTTGCTGAAGGCCTGCTGCTTTTGAGCATGTACGGAACATAGAAAAATAGTAACTCCCAGTGTGTATTTTATATAGGGGCAGAAACCACTCCTAAGTTAAATAAGCAGTGGGACTTTAGCCCTTACAATAAAAGGTGTTGCCCCATAGCCATGCTGATAAACAGCTGCGCAGAGTAGTAGCCAAACCTTCTCTTAAAAGAACTGCATAGTGTACAATTTAAAACAGCAGGCCAAAAACTGGTCTGGAAAAAGCATTTTCTGAACCCCCCCCCCCAATACAGCCATAACATTGGCCGCACAGGCTAGCGCACACTAAATGCTCTTCACTTTAGTTCCCCTTTGATGAAATAGGTTGGCCAAAAGAAACTATATATATTTAGAATAGCTTTTCACGTTGCAGCCCAACTCACAGTGACTTGATACTCTTGCTTTACTTTTCAGGTATGGACTGACCGGAAGAGTTGATTTAGGTGTCTAGGGTAGTGGAAGATCATTAGTCATAAAGAAACTAATGAACAGAAAACCCCTATCAGAAAAATACTGTTACTATATATTCCATACTACAATGCAACTATTTGCTGAAGAGGCTACTGTTGCTGAAGGGCTACCTGAAGTCATTACTTAATTTGTAATAAATAAATAGTCAATGGTCAAAACACCCTCATTTGTTTTGATTGCTACTGAAACAATTGCCTCAGCTATCATAAGAATAATAGTCTTTTGATTAAGCCCACCTTAAAGAAATTTTACATTTGTATTTGATATTGTGCAGCATTTCTGAAGGGAATAAGTGAATGTTACACTGTCACTAGTTTCAGATCTCAGCTTAAATCAAAGGAGGGTGAGCTTGGTCACCTCATTCTGGACCTGATTGGACATCTGTTCACATTCAAAACCAACTCAGCCATTGCTGTGAGCAGCAACACCCACTAGTGTAGTCTGTGTGTCAGATTATAGTGTCTTCAGCACATCTTTCTTATTAAAGATTGATTTAGGCTTGTCCTTCAAAAACCTTTTCCTCAAAAGGAGGATTTCTGCAAGTACAAATGTTGACAGTAGTCCAACAACTTTAAAAATACAGGAACAAAGTTGAGTTGGACTCAAGTAGCCAATAGCAGTTCACATTTCTAAGCGAAGACAACTCATTGCTTTGCGATGCAGCACATCACAAAAATATGCAAATTGCAGACAGTGGTAACAGTTTGAGTGGAACATTTCCTAGATCTTGCTAATGAAGAGTACCAAGCCATTTCTTCAACTCTAGTTAAAACAGCTTTCAGTTAAATAATGACAAACTTAACCACAATACTAAGGGTTTTGCACAAGTGTTCTGTAACTTTTATACAATGTCTACAGAGACTAGGCAAATAAGAATAGTGCCTAACACATTAGCATAACCACTAATTGGTAGCACTTAGCACCACATTTAGTTCCACATTTATACTTGCAGTCAAATTAGTCTCATTTAAATAACTTTCCGATACCCAGATGTTGTGCTATTTTTAATCTAAAATCTTCAGAAACTAGGAGGCCACTAGATTATAAAAGCAAAGTCTTTATTTCAAGCCCAAAGCAAAGTTACTGAAGTGAACCCTGGTCTACTCTCCCACTCCCATTTCATTCTCTCCTCCGATCCCACCTCCTTTTGGAAGGAGATTGTAGTGACGTGTCCACCTGAGCCTTTCAGGACTGCTGCATTAACCCCTTCGCTGCTACAGCCCCCAAAGACAAAGTTCTGTAGTGCACTGACTTCTATCATAATCAGAGTCTGAGTGTCACAGAACTTTGCTTCAAGAGACTAAATCCTCCCGAGTTACAGGTCCCAAGAGTTTCTTCAAGTGGAAGGCTCCCTTTCTGGAAACGGAGAATGCAGACAGTTAGAGGGGAGCCCCTTTGATTAATCAATTAACTCAGCATAGAATCCGAGCACCAGGACTAAGAAAAGGAACAGCCCCAAAGCTAAATGGCTGCTCCAGTCTATACCAGTTGCAGTGGCCCCCGCCAGCAGCTGGCTTGAATAACAGACTGAAATAATTCAGGAACAGCTGGCTGTGTCACCAGTGAGTTACACTAGTCCAGCTGCTGGTGCCTTCCAGCTCGCTAGGGAGAGCCACTGCTCTAGTGTCCCATGAAAGGTGACCACCCCAGGGCTGCCAGCACACCACAGTGCACACAGATACAAGACATGCCAGGGGACTTGGGACAAGTTAGCACCTTCAACAAAAGGCTGGGGATGAAGAAGCAGGGGCCCTGTCCAGCACTGACAGTACAAGCAAGCTATTCCCCCCCCCC
>NW_020664435.1:15504978-15526368 GCF_002925995.2 Terrapene triunguis | reverse complement strand
CCCCCCCCAGCCAGCCATGCACCCTTCCCTCTCCTTGCACGGGACAGAGCTATGCCCCCCTTTCCCCTCCCCCGCCCGCACCTGGAGCAGCAGCAGCTCCCAACGCAACAGGTCCCGCGCAGCGCCTCGCGCTCCGGCCGCCGCAGCAGCCCCGGTGCAGCCGAAGGAGCCGCGCCGGCGGCGGTCCCCCGAGGTGGGCGGGCGGGAGCAACGGAGGCTGCGGCCCGTGTCCGCGCTGCGCGGCCGGCTACGTCCCCACGGCCCGGCGGTGCCCCAGTGCTGGCGCCGGCCGCCCCCAGCCCCGCTCCGCTCCATCTTGACTTTTGCCGACGTGGAAATTTTAGGTTCGGAGACGAGCTGCGCTCTTATTGGCTGGCGGCGGCCGGGGTCGGAGGTCACGGCTGCTGTAGCTGCTCCGCGCCAAGCCGCCTCGCAGGCGGAGAGGGGGGAGGGGCCGCCGCGGGACCCCGCCCATCTCGGGGCAGAGGCGGCTGGGAGCCGCTGAGCTGGCTGGGTGGGTGTGGCAGGGCGCTGATGGCTGACGGTGCCTGGCTGGGGGGCTGTGCGGGGCTCTCCCTTAGTGCAGCGGGGTGCCTGGTTGGGGTCCTGCATGGGGCTCTCCCTTAGCACAATGTTGTGCATGGCTGAAGTGCTGCATAAGGGCTTTTCTTAGTCTAATTAAGTGCACACTTGGGGTTGTATGGTTGCTTTCCCTTGTGAAATGGCACATGGCTGGGGGGGCTGCATAGAGGGTTCTCCCTTAGCATAGTGGGGTTCTTTATTCTACTGGAAGAGCATGTTGGATCTGTCTTCTGCAGAAGCTGCTGTTTGTTTCCCTTGTACTGTTAACAAGCAAGCTTACGAAATACATTTTTCTTCTACATGATTTGCCCTCAAGCTTCTTCTATAGCTGTTGGTTGTTAAAAGTATGGAAAACTCAGTACATGAAGAAGGTTCCTATATTAGCCTATAAATAATGTATGTTCAAGTTTGCAAAGGATACATAAACAGAGAACAGAAATAAAGTGTTTATATTATAAAGAAACAGTGGATTCATTTCAGTCAATAGAACAATAGTAGGGTAGCTAAATGGTAACCCTGTCATGCGGCCAAACTTCCATTACTTACTCAGGCAAAACTGCTAATGAAGTTAATAGGCATTTTGTCTGGATAAGGAGTGGAAGGTTAAGTCTGTGGTTGTTTAGGCCTCAGTCCTCATGCACATGCTTAACTTTAGGCAACTGAGTAAGTCCCATGGAACTCAATGGGACCATCAATGTGTGTGTTTGCAAGTGCAGGTATAAGGGCCTAGTCCTGCATTAGATCATTGTAGGGGTAGCATCCTGTACCCGTGTGGCTCCTTAAAGACTTCTTGTAGAATCAAGGCCATAGCTGTTAATCCACATAAATTGTCACTGCCTGTAAAAGCTCCAGAGGAAAAATACTCAATGGAAACAAATTAAAGTGCTCCAATTTTAGTTTATATTATGTAATAATACAAAAGTGGTTGTTTTTATTATATTTACAATATATTTGTGAATTTTGGGGGAGGAAAGGGGCCTTACCTTTAAATACCTAATTTCCTTTTCTTCCACTCCTTTGACATCAAAACCAGAAATCCTATCTCCTTCCGTCTGTCTCTTTTATCCATAAGGCACACTTCCTCTCCTGTCTTTTCATACTTGCCTTCACGTTGCTTTTCCTTGTCCATTCCTGATTTTGCTGTTTCTTTCCCCATGCTCTTTCTTTTTTCCTTCTCATTCCCAGGCTATCCCCAGTCTCTAGGCATGGACCCACTATGTGATGCCAGTCGGCCTCAGCTGTGCTGTTGTCAATCTGCTGTGTGTATGGGAATATTGATTTTACAGCGTATGCGCTCTGTAAAAAAAAAAATCAATATTTCAGTAGATTGAGCAGAGTGTGCAGCAGTGTAATGGAGCCCAGCCTGCTAATATAACATGCAGGGGTCTTCATTCAGAGATTGAGGTCAGTCAGAAAATGGAAATATGTTTTCTTATTTTATTGTCTGTTTCAGATTTAATGTAGGTGTTTATATTCTAGTGTTTAACTTACAGCAGGGCATACAGTGACTTTAAAGTCATGTCTAACAGTATCACACATTTTCAAGCTATATAGACAAAAATAAACAAATAAAGCCTCGGGCATAAAATCCATTTCTTAGAGCTTAACCTCTTCTTCCTGCTATTCATTAGATATCAATAATGTCTAATATACAACAGTCATTGAAAAAATGAACAGCTTTAGTTCCTTAAGTTTCTGGAACTGAATGACATGATATAAAAATGACACAGGGGATCTGATATAAAAGCTTTACCAAAGAGCTGAGGGTGCTTAGCATGCTATCATTAAAATAATTAATTTGGTGCAACTGTCAATCTTTGCGTAGGAGATAACTAGGTCTGGAGCAGCAGTTGCCTTTCCAATGAGAACTATCTGGTTCCAGTCAGAAAGCAGGTTTCCAATATGCAAAATATTGTTGCCTGTGCATGCTTGCCATCCTGCAATTTCTTGAAAAGCCAGACATTTTTCTTCAAGCACTGAACACTGGTTTCAAGGGCGATCATATATCTCATTAAGTTATAACAAAGCAGTTTCCACTATTTTCAAATATGGACATTGTTTCCTGATAGAAAGCTGATAAGTTAAATGTATCTGAATTTTGTACAGAAACTGATTCAAAGAAACTAAAGTAGTTTTTATGTACATGTACCCCTTTTATTTTCTGAAATAGACCAATTTTTAGGAACCTGTGCAGTCTCTGGTATAAAAACATATTTTGGTGTACAGTGTCTATGTGTTGTAAAATACCATAATTACAGGGTCACTAATAATGACACCATGATACATAATGCAAAAATATACTATGCAAACGCTGTTATTATTTTGTTCAGCTATAGAGTTCTTTCCACAATATAACCACCAGTATGATATGCTACCATAAAATATTCAGATTTTAATTGTAAGGTAAAACACATGAGCTAAGATTAAGTGAAGAAGAAATGAGATTTAAATGTAACCTTAAAAAGTTAAGCTGACTAGGCAATTGTTTCTGCGGAAGGAGCTTCATTAAGCTGATGACTGTGCAAGATGGAACATTATTTTTTTTAATTTTAAAACAATTAGCATGTTACAAGATGTAACATTTAAATGTAATTCGAAAATCAAAGTTATTCAAGATGAGAAACTAATTCTCATTAGAGAGATGGCTTTTAGGGTATTAATGTCAATAAATAAAGACTCAACCATAGACAATCAATATTATAGTACATTTAAAAATTAATTTAAATAATTATATTAAGACAATTTGTTGCACTGTTTACTGATAAAAGAAAATGATACATAGGAACTGCGTGACACGCCTTTGTAATTCTTAGTTGGATCATATTTGAGATTGTTTTCTCTGGATTAAATGTGATTTTTATTGTATTTCTGTAATTCTGTACTTTGTTATAATACTATTTTAAAAAAGAATTGCATAGACTAGTTCTGAAATTGCCATTGAATAAATTAAGGTTAAGAACACTGCAGTGTAGTATTTTTAAAATGCTATATTTTTATATTAATACTTTATCACTTATAGTACCTTGCATCTGAGGATCATAAAGTGCTTTACAAAGGTTCCATGTTTATCTTTATGTTATAGATGGGATCACTGAGCAAGTCAGTGACAGAGTAGGGAATAGAACCCCAATCTCTGGACTCCTAATCACCTGTTCTAAACCCTAAACAATGCTGATTCCTTTTACCATAATCTTAGATATTAAACAGTTATAATTTTCAAAATACAACCATATATTTAATGGTAGTTGAAAATGTCAAAAGATAAAGCAGAATTAAATAGCACCCCTAACCTCTCAATTACATGGACACGTGGCCTGATCCATCTCCCATTGAAATCAATGTGAGTCTTTCGATTGCCTTCAGTGTCAGATGGATCAAGTCCATACTGTGCAGTAAAGGCTCAATGCTGCACTTAAACCACAGTTATGCAACCCACTTGAGCAGTTATCTATATGAGTGAGTCTCAGTGAATTCAACCTGGCCCTAAAAATGCCCTTCTTTTGCTTCAACATTTTTTAAAGGAAGCAAATAAACAGAACAATACTTACAGGGGCAGCTCTATGTTTTTTGCTGCCCCAAGCACGGCAGTCAGGTGGCTTTCGGCGGCGCATCTGCGGGCAGTCCGCTGGTCACGCCGATTCAGCGGCATGCCTGCGGGTGGTCCGCCGGTGCCGCGCCTTCGACGTCCCCGCCGCCGAATCTGCGGAACCTGCGGACCTCCCGCAGGCATACCGCCAAAGGCAGCCTGCCCGCCGCCCTCACGGCGACCGGCAGGCCACCCCCCGCGGCTTGCCGCCCCAGGCACGCGCTTGCTGCGGTGGTGCCTGGAGCCGTCCCTGAATACTTAGACAATGTGGGTGAGGTAATATCTTTTATTGAACCAACTTCTGTTGGTGAAAGAGACAGAAATTGGTCCAATAAAAGAGACAAGCTTTCCAGCTTACACAGAGCTCTTCTTCAGGCTCTATGTAAGCTTCAAAGCTTGTCTCTCTCACCAACAGAAGTTGGTCCAATAAAAGATATTACCTCACCCACCTTGTCTCTCTAATACCTCAAGACCAACACAGCTACAACAACACTGCAAAGGACAATAGTTACTCAGTAGTTGGAGTTTTGTTTTCTCAAGCCTAGTGAATCAGGATTTATGACCTTCAAACTGACTAAAAAATTCCATGCGGCAAAGCTTAATGAATACATGTCAGTAATGGAGTTGATAACCTGGGAGGAAAGAGCAGGACAAAAAGTTTACCCCACTTCTCCTAATAAGGCAGCCTCTCGCAAACAGACAGGCATGTGCAAAACTCAAAGGAAGTAGGTGTGTGAGAAATAATCCCCTTTTAACAAAGACAACTTCTCAGTGGTGGATTTTACTTGGGTCTTATTCAAAGTTTTTCCTCAGATACATATGGTAGTCCTGTGAGCATATGAGAGCAGAATACCCTAAAATAATAACTGGCACTAGCTTGCTGCATAACCGAAGAGGGAACAGAATGGTGCAATAGGACTATATTATGCAATGCTGTCTTTCCCATCCTTCTCCCAAACTGTAAATCTGCAGGAGCGAATAGATGTGAAAAGCAGTTAAAAAATGAATGAGAGTATATTGTAGACATTAAAGATTATTCAAAATCGTGCCTGGAAAGTCTATTCTTAATTCTGTATGTTTGTTTAATTTGTTGTTTTAAAGGCTGTTTACTCCCGAGAGTAATAAAGCAAGTATCAAACTGATAGCTGTTTGCTAAGGCTCCTGGGCAATAAGATCACAGAAAGGTATTACTATTTAAGCTAAAAAGTCTCAAAACAGGGATTTTTAAGAATATTTGCCTAAGTTAGGAATTGTCACACAGCAGGGGAACATTTATTTTGTGAAAAAAAAGTCCTTTTAAGTGTCTTCATTTCATTTCTGCCTTTGCACATCAAAACATTAATTATATCACTGAACATTCATTATAACCCAAGAAACGTGGATTGAATTGAATACACGTGACAAGAAAAATCTTTGTCTCCTGCAACCATGTTCATTGTAAGTGGAAAGCATGGAATATGGATGGAGCATATCACACAAGTGCAACCACGGTACAATAGTTGGTAAAACAGTACTGATATACATTTCATTTAATTTATTGGAGGGAATGTCATGTGCAAATTGACATTACAGAAATAGCCACAAGACGAGTTATACATGTCCAGGTAAGTTTGAATGAATATCTCAGCATTTTGGGGGAAATGCCTTTTTTTGGGCCACAGTAGATGCTGATGTATTTCTAGTTGATTTTTTGGTGAGATATGCCACTTTCAGATGCCTCACCAAGATATGTATGCACAACACAAAAAATTGTACTTTTCTGAATGGCCAAACAAGAGACTTTGATTTTGGTTTTGCATGTCCCTTCTACAAAAGAAGCTGCCTGAGTAATGTATCAGTCACTTTTGAACAGTGTCTTCTGGAATTTGGCAGAAATGTTGTGTGATACTTTCTAGGAATCTTGAACCATAATTAAAGTGTGTGTCTTCCTTTTTTTTAAAAAAAGTATAGTTATGTATAGCCTTTCTATCTGGCTACCTTTGCCTTTCGTACAGTTCTTTGTATATATGTTGTCAATTTCCAAGAAAGAGATGTGATTTGCTATGCAACTGAATTTTTTTTAATCTCAATATCTGAACAGTACATTTTAAATGATTAATTATGAACTTTGAAGAGTAAAGAAAGTATGGTGGGCCCACACAAGACATTCCACTAGTTTGAAAGATTCTACCAGTTCCAATGATATTCCCTGTCTTTAAAATAGATAAATCCTCTAGAACCAGTGGGACACAAGTTGTTTGTTGACTTGAAAAATATTTATGGAAATAATATGTGGTCAACTGCTTTCAAGTAAATGATTTATGATTTGTCAGACTGATCCTTCTCCCAGTAAAATTTCTGGCAAAACTTCCGTTAACTTCACTGGGAGCAGGACTTTTTTTATAAAGTTTCCAGTTTAAGGTGGTAACCTTGAGTCCAATATTGTAGTGTAAAATTTGCTCTCTAGTTTGCACTGTGGATCTCTTACCTTCAGTTCTTTCTTGCATATGCTGCAACTGTCCTTATACAGAAGCTCTGGTGCATGCAGAAGATGCAATAGATGTAAGGTGCGGATTAGAGGAATAATTCTGCTAATA
Source organism: Terrapene triunguis (assembly GCF_002925995.2). NCBI lineage: Eukaryota > Metazoa > Chordata > Testudines > Emydidae > Terrapene > Terrapene triunguis. The sequence continues at coordinate 15,519,624 of NW_020664435.1, read as the reverse complement.
AGTAATAAAATTGCTATTTTTACAAACCTAGGAATCTCCCCGCTAATTCCCAAAGTACACTGGGGTCCTAATCATTAACCACTTGCACTCCAATAAGCTCTAATTTCATACATTGCAAGAGAGAGGTCGGAAAGAACCTCATTTGAACAACACACAAAAATGGTGTATTTTTTTCTCAGCGTAATACAATAGAACATTCATCTGGCTCACCCTTAGGAAGGGCCGCCGGTAAAGAACAAGGAGTAAAGCTGGCACCAGCAAGCACACACTGATTCATGAATGAAACAACACTTTCTAAAATAAAATCAGCTAGTTCAATTACAATGCCTTTTGGATAGGTCTAACTTGAGTGACTAGAACTAAAAAGACAGGCAACTTAAATTGATGCTGACCTTCCTGTCGTTCCAAGGGTAATATTTTCATTATGATAAAATGTTCTTTAGCAATTTCTCCAGTGAATTAGGCACAACCCTGCTTTCCTTCTACATCAGTCCTGCCTGTCTTCCTGTTTCACCTATTTTTATACTACTAAAAAAATATTTGTTTTAGCCAATGCAAACAAAATCCCACTCTCCCATGTGTTTGAGTTCCCTTGCCATCTACGAATATGCAGAACAAGACCAGTGAGAGACTACAGAACTTTGTTTCAAACCAATTGGCTGGTTTTGTCTACTTTTTAGTCCCCTTTAAAGAAAAACATTTGTAAAACCAGACATTTTTTTGAATACATATTGGACACAACCCCCACAGCCAAAACACACACACACAGTTGGACAACAATTTGTTTTGTCCAAGCAATTACCTATTTTGTATATGCAGATTTGCCAACACAATGGGTGCACATGAAAATTTTGCAGGAGCTATTTTACCAGCCATTTCTTAAACAGTCTCCAACAATTGATGAAGAGACCCTAGTTAAAAAACAAACAAAAACAGGGCAGATTCTCATCTGGCATAAATGGATATGCCTCTATTGACTACAATGGAATTATGCCAGTTTGCACCGGCTGAGCATCTGACCCATTAAATTAACTCTTTTCATAGCATGAAAATATCTTGTGTGCCTTTTAACATCTTCCCCAAGATTGTGCAGTAGCATTAAATCAGAGGACTTTTAGGCAGCAGCTACCTGGCTATTATTTATTATTTTAGAGCACCAGTGTGTCAAGCTGCTACAAAACATAGGGTCTCTGCTTGAAGATACATACAGCCTATATGAAGATTTATGGGATTTTCTGCAACTTGATACTGTATGGAATATGTGGGACACTTTATGATATTATTGATACCAATATTATAAAATTGCAGTGAATCGTACCAGATATGCCATGTGAGGTATCTGTGAAAAAGTTATAATTTGCCAAGTATGATGATCTTGTATGTTTGTATCACCTTTGTTTTATGAGTTATAGATATGTAGGGTATATCTGTATTTCCAAACGTGCTGTGTTTCTGGGTGACACCCCCAGACAGATTGGCATCAGCACTCTGTTCGATGGCCCATCAAGGGTCATCAACTGTACAATGAACCCATTGAAAGGAACCAGGGAATACACCTTTTATGAGTCAACAAGGCATGTGGTATGCCTGGGGACAGAGACTTTTCCACGCCATGTGCTGGGCAGCTTGTGTTTGGGACAAAGGTAGCGCAAACCACGTCTAAAGATTATAAAAGGCAGCTGCATCTTCTCCATTTTGTCTTCATTCCTGCTTCTTACCTCTAGAGTAACTTTTCTACAAACAAAGCTCTGAACAAAGGACTGAAGGATCCATCCAACCTGTGGATATGTTCCAGGGGGACTTTCAAGCCAGCAAACTGCTAAGAACCTGATATATGGACTTTGAAGTCTCTGTATGTATCTGACTGCTTTACCATTTAACAACTCACTTCTTGTTCTTTCTTTTTCCTTTATAATAAACCCTTAGCTTTAGACACTAAAGAATTGGTGGCAGCGTAGTATTTTGGGTAAGATCCAATCTAATATTGACCTGGTGATGTGGCTGGCCCTTTGGGGTTCAGAAGAACATTTTGTGTAGTGAGCAGAGTTTTGTAAATAACTTCTCACTGTACTGGACCTAGGTGCTGATTGGGAGCCAGAGAACTGGAATGCAATAAAGGAGGCTGTGTGATTTCTCTTTTTAACTTCTTGATAACCAGTGGGGGAGATCAGAAATACAGTCTGTGACTGGTTGGTGAGTTTAACTTCAGTGTTAACCACCAGTTTTGGAAGTATCTGTTCTCCCTTTTGCAGCCTGCCCTGCCCTGGGCATTTTCAGTGAGGGCTACCCAGGCACCCTGGGTCACAGGCACAATGACTGGGTGGCACTTTGTTTGACACATGAAAATGGTTCTGTTCTTTACATTATGTTCTCATGCTTCAGGCAATAACACTTGCTGCCCTTCACATGGCCACTATGTAGGGTGACCAGACAGCAAATGTGAAAAATCAGGACAGGGAGTTGGGGATAATAGGAGTCTATATAAGAAAAAGACCCAAAAATCGGGACTGTCCCTATAAAATCAGGACATCTGGTCACCCTACCACCATGTGCCAATACACAGTACACTGAGTTAAATGTAAAATAACCGCAAGAGTTCCTGAGCTAATAATTACAAAGCTGCCTTAGATATGGATTGGATATCGTCATCTGTGCTGTGCAATCAGAAAACAGCTCAGGCTGTACCACTCTTCTACTTCTATAGTGAGCTTAATGCAAAACTACCACACACAGCTGATGTTTATGAGGTGTTTTTACACTGCTCAGAGCTGAAAAGGGCATGTACAGAACTCAGTTCTAATTGGACATTAGCTTGAATAATAGTATATTGAAAAAAATAGGCATTTGTGTGTATGCACTGACATGTATCCTGTATTCTGCTCTGTTTGGGCAGATCTGTGGATGTGGATCTGGTTGTGGGCAGGGTTCTCATATCCATATTTTCAGCAAAAATGATCATTTAACCCACACCCATGGCCATGTATAATAGAAACTGCTATTTCTTAGTGCTCACTTAGCAGTGTTTTGTGCTGGGAATACATTGCTCCTGAAATTGCACTGGCTTCCAATTTGTTTGCAGGGCCAATTCAAGGTTTGGATCTTTGAAACATTTTATGAGTTTGTCCTTGTCCCAAGTATCTTAGAAACCTCTCTTTGTGCTTTGACCCACCAGTTGAGTTAGGTTGGGATGTCCAAGCTGATGGTTCCTAGACTGGTATATCTTGAGGGCTAGGACATAGCATTCGTAGTAGAAGGCCCTTGACTATGGATTTCTCTTCCCTGTTTGGTCCAATAGTGCCTTAATTTGTCATCCTTCCAGCCACATTGCAAGCCTTGGGAATTTTTGAGAAGGTGGGTTCAGAAGGAAGGTTTTGGTCAGATGGAGATCTTTTCTTCTGCTTTTCCTTGTTAACACTAAGAAATACAAAGAGCAATAATCTAAATTATTGTGTGTGCGTAGTGTGACTGTGATAGGCCCACTGTATTAACTGAAAACAAATAAATACAATTGTGTTTACATTTTTGTCTACCTACCATATACTGCATTCTGGCTGTCCAATCCAGAATAGACTTCCTAGTCATTTCTTTCCTGATAACATATAGAACAGCATGAATGTAGATTAGCATTATATGAGGACTAAGCCATCTTTATCTGAAACTGTAGAATCCAAACAGCAGAGCCAGCATGCCTACGATCAAGAAGATACAAGTTTCTGTAAGAGCTGGTTAGAAAACAAAGAAGTATTATGAATGTTTTTACAATATTCCCTCCTTACCTTGATTTGTTAATCAGCTTTAATATCTTACTGATGTATAGCACTATCTGTATCTATACAGTATTTGCCATAATTTCTCATGTCTTTGTGACTTGAATTAACAAATGACCAAAAACACACGTGTATCTTTAAGTATGTGACTAGTTCCACTGAGTACTTCATTGGTGCTTCTTCATAGCCGTAAAGTTAAGCATGTGAGTAAATGTTTATAGGATCAGGACCATACTGTATATCCTAGTAATTCTATAGAACTGATCAATATATGTTGCCATGTTTTGCAGTGAGGGATGTGAAATTTTTTTACATGAGGCATATTTCTCAGAGAAGTGCAAGCATATTAATAGCTGCCTTTCCAGTTGTGACATGCCACCTACACTGCAGTATGTCTCCTTTGAAAAAACAGTGATGTGACAACTTCATTGAGAGGCATGTCACATGTCAGGAAATGCAGCAGTCGATCTCACATTTTGAATGAGCAATTTTTATTTTATTGTATTCTTTATACCTGGTGCTGTGAAACAGTTAAATAAAACATATTTCTTACTTACATCAGTAATTTGCATTGAATTATACTTGTGTTAATTACTCGATTAAATATATTAGCCATATTATTTCTATCAAAAGGGTTTTTTTAAAATCTATGGGCAATCTAGTAATTGGTTCTTGACCCAGATATCCCCAGGGAGTATCAGAGATCCCTGACTGCTAGATTTTGTATGGATCTCTGATTTAGCCAATAGGTTTGTAAAGTCACACACAGGCAAGCTGCTCCAGACCAGCTTGATCGTGACTGACTGTTTTTTCCATCCGGAGATTGTTCAGTGGTTTATGTGAAATACAGTAAGTTGCAGCTTCAGTCCAGTTCCTAGCTGACAAGGGAGTATCCACATCACAAAACTACCATCATCATGTTCCCACGTAGTCAGAGGCGAAAGTAAGATGGTATGACCCAGTACGGTGTACCGGATCGGCGTCCCCAGGTAGCAATTTAAAGGGCCTCGGGCTCCCAGCAGCGGCTGGAGCCCCGGGCCCTTTAAATTGCCGCAGAGCCCCGCTGCCGGAGCCCCCGGGTAGCGGAAGTGGCCAGGACCCCCAGGGCTCCGGCAGTGATTTAAAGGGCCCGGGGCTCTGCTGCGGTAGAGGTGGCTGGGAGACCCTGACCCTTTCAATCACCGCCGGAGCCCCACCACCACTACCCCAGGGCTCCGGCAGTAGGGCTCAGGCGACGATTTAAAGGGCCTGGGGCTCCGGCTGCTGCTACTGCCCCAGGCCCTTTAAATTGCCACCCAAGCCCCGCTGCCAGGCCCTGGGGTAGCAGCAGCAGCCGGGACCCCCAGTGCTCCATCGGCAATTTAAAGGGCCCAGGACTCCGCTGCGGTAGCGGCAGCTGGGACCTCCTGATCCTTTAAATCACCACCGGAGCCCCCCGGCCCTCGCTGCTACCCCGAGGCTCCGGCAGCAGGGCTCAGGCAGCAATTTAAAGGGCCTGGGGCTCCGCTCCGGTAGCGGCAGCCGGAGCCCCAGGCCCTTTAAATGGCCCCTGAGCCCTGGGGCTCCCAGCCGCCTCTGCAGCTGGTAGCTCCGGCAGTGATTTAAAGGCCCCAGGGCTCCCAGCTGCCACTACCACAGCCAGAGCCCGGGCACCTTTAAATCTGGATTTAAAGGGCCCGGGACTCTAAAGGCCCCGCCTCTTCTGGTTGAGGCCACACCCCTTCCGGTTGAGGCCCCACCCCCTGCTCAGGACTCCAGCATACCGGTAAGTCCTTTAAGTTACTTTCACCCCTGCACGTAGTAGTAAGTATCCCCTTTGTTAACATCCGCAGCAGGGGAGCTGTCAGTAGAGAGTGGAGCACTGAATGGGCATTGAGCATGAACTATTTTCATTCTGTTTTAGTTACTTATATGGCCATCATAGTATCTGAGCGCCTCATAGTCTTTACCACACCCCCGTGAGAGAGGGAAATATTAACACTCCCCTTTTACAGATGCGGAACTAGTCACATGGAGAATAAGGGACTTGCCCCAGACCACATAGGAAGTCTATGGTGGAGCAGGGGACTGAATGCAGCTCTCTCTAGTCCCAGGTTAGCACCCTAACTATGGTGTTCAGTGATTGCTCAGGGTGTAAGGTGCTTGCAAGAGACCTGCTTTATTTTGTGCCTGGTTCCCTCCAACTGGTTTTGCATAACAACAACAAGAGCTTCACAGTGCCCCACCCAGATGGCTGTCTCTACACTGCCACTTTCCACGCTAAAACTTTAGTAATTCAGGGATGTGAAAAAACACACCCCTGAGTGACAACAGTTTTAGCGCTGAAAAGCGCCAGTATAGACAGCACTTTATTGCCAGGAGCTGTGCTCCCGGCGACAAAGCTACCACTGCTCGTTCGGGGTGGGGGTTTTTTTATCTCCGGGAGAGCTCTCCCCCGGTGATAAAGCATGTCTACACTGCCCACGTCACAGCGCTGCCACAGCCGCGCTGTAACGTGGGCAGTGTAGACATACCTGGGAAGCTCAGCCCTTAACAATACTGTCTCCAATACCACACTAACCACTGAAACATCCTTCCTCTCACTGGTAGAGGTCATCCCGCTGATCAGGGCTTAGTTTGCATTCAGACTGTAAGCTTTTGGGGGGACTATCTCCTACTATGTGTCTGTACAGTGCCTCGTGCAGTGGGGTCCAAATCTCAGCTGGGGCCTCTAACCAACATCGTAATACAAAGAACAACAAAAGAGTTGAGGCACGCTGATGGGGAGGTGTGTAACACATGGGCCCTACCAGCACAAACTTCAGCTTTCATTCAAATAGGTGGAGGACCTGAGATTTCAGTATTAGCAATAAAGCATATTTCATGAGTGCTATTGTGGCAACAGGTGCTAATGTCATCCACATTCCGTCACTGATGTGTTAGCACCCAGGAGGAAACTCTCCATAGAAAGAGCTAACCATGCAGTAGCTGCTTCTAGCCAGTTGTTAGGGGGATTGTGTGGATTAATGAATGCTCTGGATGGGTAGTCAAAGCCTTTCTAAAGTGTCTTTGTGTTGCAGTGCAACTGCACAAAAGCATATAATGCCCAAACCGCCTTTGAAGACCATGTGATCAATAGAAGAGCTAATAGGAGAGAGGGCAGCTACCCCTTCAGCCTTCCCTCCTCCCCCTTTGCATTTAGGTGTATATGTAGTGCCTTTACACATAGGGCTCTCCCAGCAGTGGCAACTCCTGACCTGCAGGGCTGGACCCGACTCCTTGCTCCAGGCATTGTGCCATGGCTCAGTGTTGCCAAGTCTCGTGATTTTGTCATGAGTCTCATGATAAGTATTGTCTTCCTTAAAGCCCCAGCTCCTGGAATCAAGTGGATATGTGATGATTTCAGCCTTCCTTCTTAAAGAAAAAGTAAGTTTCTAGCCCTCGTGCCTGTGGAGAAAGCTTCAAAAAGTGACCCCCGTGAACCCTAAAGGCTCAAAAAGCAGAAGTAAAAAAAAAAAACAATTATTTTTTACATAATCTCAAGAGTTTAAAGCCAAGCTCATGATGAGCCTGACTCATGATTTTTGAACATTTGGGGTTGGCACCAGGTCTCAACACCGCTCACTCAAATTTGGCCCAGCCACCTCTCTGGCATGACAGAGGGGCAGCCAGGCCAAACCTGAGCAGCACTGCAACCCCATGAGCCAGATTGCAGCAGCTGGAGTGGAGAGCTGGGACCAGCCTCATGGGACAGGAGCTGCTGCCAGGTGAACGCCGGGTGGACTCATTCTTCAGCCCCCTGTCTCCTCTTGGGGACTCCCCTCCACACCAGGCTGGAGTTAGGGTTGTAGTGCTTGGAGTGGAAGGTGCTGCTGTGGGTGGTCAGTGTCCTGTTGGTGGGGTGGGGAGGAGGAGGAAGTGGCAGAGGAGGAATGCACCCACTGACTGAGGCACCACCGATGACCCATCACCGCTCTGGTTGCAAAACCTGGCTCCACCGTTGCATGTGAGTACAGGTGTGGAGCTTTGGACCGGGATTTCCCATGTGTAAAGCCCAGGGGTTGAGACAGGAACAAGGATCTGTGGGTGAAATTCTGGCCTCAGTGAAGCCAAAGGCAAAACTTCCATTGACTTCAGTAGAACTGGGATTTCACCCTCTGTTTTTAGAAGTTAGATTCCAGAAAAAGCCAGGAAAAATAGAGGCCCAACAGAGATTTTTCTTGGTGAAAGGGCTTTCCCTGAGGTTTCTGCAAGAAGGGAGTTGCCTGCATGCTGTTTGCGACTACCTCTGCTCACGGAATCGGGATTCGTGTCCATTTTGTAAATAAACAAATTACATTAAAAATACCTGCTTCTGCATCACTTATTTCTCTTCCAAAGGGAAAGACCCAAAATTTGGCTACTGTTTACTAAAAGGCCAACAATACAATGTTCACTTAAAAAAATAGTTCTATTGTAACAAATATCCATTGAATTCTTCTTTGACTAGTGGTGCATTTAATCCAGCATTTTGTTTCTAATAATGACAAATACTATTTGTTCCAGAGAAAGGTGCTAGAATCCATTTAAGTGCCCCCAGGACCAGGAGATGGTAAAGATTACTTCAAACCACCTTTGCTTCCTCCTCCCCTTCACTTGGCACTGGTCACAGCTTGGCCAGACAGAGAATCTGGCTCTTTATTAGAAAATCGCACCAGGTAAAAAACATTACAATTCTCCCCCCTCCCCCATCGTGTTATAGCAGCAGAAGCCCTCAACCTAGGGTCACCAGACAGCAAATGTGAAAAATCAGGACGGGGTGGGGGGTAATAGGAGTCTATATAAGAAAAAGACCCAAAAATCGGGACTGTCCCTATAAAATCGGGACATCTGGTCACCCTACCTCAACCAAAGGGTTAATGAATCCACAAAGCGACACCCATTCTCAAGAAGCAAGGAGGAGGATCATGGTGTCCCAAAACAACACCTTAATATCTGGTTTCATGTTCTGTGATAGTAGGCACAATGGTGGGCTTTACAGCAGAGGCTGATGATGACACAAGCTACAGTTATCAGTGTGCTGAGATGGTGGAAACATCCTCTATTAATAGTTACATGAGAGTTCAGGTCATTTGAAATCTCTCCCTGTTTCAAGGGGAAAGTGGCTAAAGGAATGCAGGAATTAATGGAATGCAGGGACACAGCAGGGATTTACAAGACACAGTGGATCTTCCTAAGCTGCCCAATTTGTTGTTTTCTTCCAGCTCCCACTTTGCCCATTGCCATTTTTTTCAAGAGCGCCCCCTGACCCTATCCTCTGATGTTTTTTGTTTTGTTCCTACCATTACTTCGTGGCTGAAGTAGTAAAATGATGAGACCTGCAGCATGGCCCTTGAGCAAGGGTGTTTTTTTCATAGATTCATAGATTCATAGATTCTAGGACTGGAAGGGACCTCGAGAGGTCATCGAGTCCAGTCCCCTGCCCGCATGGCAGGACCAAATACTGTCTAGACCATTGTTTTGTTTTGTTTTGTTTGGGGGGGAGGGGGAGATGGAACAGTTCATTTGTCACCACTAGCTAGCTAAGGGCCCTAGCTCCATGCCATTCCCATCTGCTTGTGTTCATACTCCTTCTTGAACACGTTACGATATGTCACTCCTGGAAAATGTTGTATAGTTCTATGGATCAGCCCCCGGCTACTTCTCCCATGTATAAGTGAGTGTAATCAGCCTCTTCACTGATTGGAGAGATGCACTCATCCTTGAGGCCCCTTCCAAGCACTGGGACTAAGGCTGTACATACCGTCACTTCCACACTGGTGGCACTGCTCATCTGTCCTGGGCTAAACTGGTCTCAGTCTAGACTCGGAGTTGGTATGCTCCTAGTTCAGTTCTCCCAAGAATAGGACGATGATGAGATGGCTAGGGACAGGGATCCCTTTATGTTTCTTTGACAATGACACCCTTTTGTAAACGGCGACTTTTGTGACGTACAGAATGGTGGACGAGGAGATTTGCAAAGTACGGGTAGCCAGACATCTCCCTAGTGAATATAGATATATGGAGGCTAGACATAACAGGCCTACAAAATTCATTTAAATATTCACCTGTTTTGGATAGTTTAATGCAATTTAATGTTGGCTGTTGGCAAATATCAACCACTTTGGGTCAAACCACTTCCTGTTTTATGAACCTCCCACATCACAAACACGGATGACATGGGCATCTGAATAGTCACCTGTTTCCAGGGATGACATCATACCACTGGAGTCAAAATGGGATGCAGAAGCCACTCTTCAGCTTCAAACATACACACCACCAAATTCCAGAGATCTGAACGCATGTATCTAATGGCATCTTATAGCCTGCCCTTGGTTTGACTTTTGACTATGATTAGTATTTACATCACAAGCAGGGAAGACTCCAGATAAGCAAGCCAGCCATCTCTGTTCTACTCAGGGCCGGCTCCAGGCACCAGCAGAGCAAGCACGTGCCTGGGGCGGCACATGCTAAGGGGCTGCATTCCGTCCATTCTTGGAGCGGCAGAGTCCGAGCAGCTTTTTTTTTGCACTTCGGCAGTTCGGGTGGCGGCAGTCCGAGCGTTTTTTTTTTCTTTGTTTTTTTTTTGCTTGGGGCAGCAAAAATGGTAGAGCCGGCCCTGGTTCTACTATCTCTTATGCATAAGGCCCTACCAAATTCACAGTCATGAAAAATGCATCACAGACCGTGAAATCTGGTCTTTCGTGTGCTTTTACCCTATACTATACAGATTTCATGGGGGAGACCAGCATTTCTCAAATTGGGAGTCCTGACCCAAAAGGGAGTTTCAGGGGAGTCAAAAGGTTATTTTAGGGGGTCGTGGTATTGCCACCCTTACTTCTGCGCTGCCTTCAGAGCTAGGCGGCCGGAGAGCGGCAGCTGTTGGCCAGGTGCCCAGGTCTAAAGGCAGCACACAGCCAACAGCAACATAGAAGGGTTGCAATACAATATCATGTCACCCTTACTTCTGCATTGCTGCCTTCAGAGTTCGGTGGCCAGAGAGCAGCGGCTGCTGACTGAGGGCCCAGCTCTGCAGGCAACAGCACAGAAATAAGGGTGGCAATACCATACCATGCCATCCTTCCTTCTGCGCTGCTGCTGGCGGCAGCTCTGCCTTCAGAGCTGGGTTCCTGGCCAGTAGCTGTCACTCTCCAGATGCCCAGCTCTGAAGACAGTGCTGCCGCCAGCAGCAGCACAGAAGTTAGGGTAGCAGTACTGCAACACCCTCTACAATAATCTTGTGACCCACCCCCACAACTCCTTTTTGGGTCAGGTCCCCTACAATTACAACACCATGAAATTTCAGATTTAAATAGCTGAAATCATGAAATTTATGATTTTTAAAATCCTTTGACTGTGAAATTGACCAAAATGGACCGTGAATTTGGTAGGGTCCTCCTTATGCATTTCACCATTAGGTGGCAAGATGGCGGCATGCACACACATAGAGACAGATACATACGTCGTCCTCCATTTTAAGTATATTCTACACAGAGCCCAATAAATATTAATGTCAAAAATACATGAAGAGACTTAGAAGAAACTTAAAGCATTCTAACTATTTAGCAAAGAAAACTAGGCAAACAATGGGAAAATATATTCAAACCATGACCATTTCAGTGAATCAAAAACCAAATTTCAGTTTGCCATATTTGCATTGCTCTTGTGCACAAATACACCCAGACCATAATTATAATGATAACTAGAGGGAATAGTGATCAGCAACAGAGAAAGGGAGACCAGTAAATTAAATAATATTGTTGTGTGTTTGATATGTATTGTACACAAAATATAGTTCCAATATTAATACATTCAAACTATTGAGCGTCCCATATGTACGCAGAACTTTCAGCTGCATCTTGTAGTACCTAGAAATGATTATTTAAAAGAGGGTCATGTTTCATTACCAACTCTATCAAAGCATTGCACTTTCTCCCTGTTGGTTAAGTTCTCCCCATGAACTATATACATAACTTGGACTAACTTTAATGAGTGAAATGTATGCATATGAAAACAAGAATAGACTTATAATTCTTCAAGTTAATCATGATCCAGTCCTGCCAAGTATAAAATGAAGTTTGTTTTAATCAGAGTAGTTAAACAGTGAGTTACCTCAAAGGTACGTCTTTGTTCTAAATAATCAAAGGGCATTATTGTGTCTCTTTACAATTTGGTATAATGATAGTCACTTACATTTATATAGCAGCTTTCATCAAGAAGGATCCCAAAACGGTTTTCGAGTCTAGCAGCTGACTGACAAACTATCCAGGAATCATTTTGCCTAGTGCTGATGTGCAGCCACCCCTGGGGTGGAGCACAGTAGCTGTTCGCATCAGTACACTGCAACAACAGTTTAGAGTAGGAAGTGAAGATTATATTATCCAAGTGAAATTAGGGTTGCAATATTAGGTAGTCAGAATATAGTTACCCTAGGTGGAAACTGACTAGGACATTATCTATTCTTGCATGAAGATCCATGGCATATTTAATGGCAACCAAGTGGTCAAGACCTCTGCTGTCTATCACATCCTAAACATGGCACCTCCTGCAGCACATCATTTCCTGAACAGCATTTTGGGACATTGGTTTGGTACTAATGCAGTGGGCAGAATGCTACCTATTGAATCACCAATGCTTTCTTTCTGTAGCAAATGAGCCAATACTGGTGGTCTCCCATCCAAATACTGACCAGGCCCCCCATGGTAATGTATTAAATCAGACAAGGTCACAGCCCAGGATGCTATGGCCACATGGCATACTGTTGTATACAGATTAGGATTATTTCAGCAATAAAATAGACTAGTGCTTTTATGAACTGAAGACCTATTTTCTATGTCTCCAGTCAGAGAACCCTCATTTACATGAAACCTCTCATTTACATGATAACACCAGTGAACTATCACGGGAACGGCTGCAGAGTTACAGGAAAATTTCCCTAAGATAGCTGGAGAAGGAGGTCCCCTCAGGTTGAGCTAAGAAGAGATGGAACATCTGAGCTATAAACCATTACAATATGAGAAAAAGCAGCAATACCTTAACAGTACACTGAAATACTAAGGGATAGATCCAAAGCCCATTAGAGTCAATGAAAAGATTTCCATTGATTTCAATGGGCTTTGGATCAGCCGCCCACTTTTGTGAGTGAGGAAGAATCAAAGCTGAGGAGTGAGCATGAAACTTGTTCAGGAAACAGCCATTTGCAGGCAATGCTATTACTCGTTAGTAAAATGCGTCAGAGCTAGATGCTGTATAAACTGGATGCAGCTCCTTATCGGTACATAGGTAACTTATACAAAAGATCCACAGCATGCACCCTTTCTAAAGAATACCTGAACTCGGTAAACATCCTTTACAATCGGATCAAAAGCATCTCTCTGTTCTACAATCTATGATGTTTCTAAGGAGGTTTATTTTTAGAAAATTTACAAATGAAAATTTAATTGTGGCATTCTTGTAGGTTTAGTTTTAACCAAGACTAACATACAGTCTTTCTGTATCTAAAACAACGTGTTAAAGAAGCAAAAGTGAAATAATTATCATACAAGTTGCTTCACCAAACATATGGCAGTTGGGAAGAAATCTGGACTAACTTTTCAGGCTGTATCCTTTCCTTTACATTATAGTTGCCAGTAGCAGGGTGTTTCTGGAAATGCTGTCATTTTTAATCATGGCACACAATAGGTGTCAAGTTTGTTAAGATAACCCATTGAATGACAAGAAAAGAGGTAGTAATTTAAGACTATATTTGAAACATCTGAGGCTCACAAAAATGATTAATAATTTTAAAAAATGACATATGAGTTACAGTTTCCATAAACTAGCACCTATTAAATTGATGGGCCAAATTTTTCCATGGTATAATGCCAATGAGTTCAACAGGAATTCATCTGGCGCATTGTTTTAATGCCCCTTCAGGACATTAATCTAACTGAAAATGAACATTCAGAGGTTAAATAGGCAAAACCAAGGTGTGTTTCTCGTGAAAATACACTAGCAGCCAGTTCATAGGTCAGATCAAGGACTTTTCTCCAAATCCAATATAGTTTTTTGTGACCCAGAGGTCCATGGGTGGTTCACTACTCTTGTGTCAACAACTCTTGTCAGATCTGACATGCTCATAGACTCATAGACTTTAAGGCCAGAAGGGACCATCATGATCATCTAGTCTGACCTCCTGCACTTTGCAGGCCACAGAACCTCACCCATCCACTCCTGCTCACTACACCTAACACATTGTCATGATATATGCCCGAAATTGGCATGTACTATAGCATTAGAAAACTAATAACTCAGTGATCATTAATATTCATGTGTGATGTATGTACAAGGTGTGTATAAAGAGTTATGGATATGTGCTAGACTTAAGATCTGAAAAAGTGTTTGGCAAGCAATGCATAATCCCAGACTGCCCTAGACAAAGCAATGTGTATTTGCTTGTCATCAGGCACAGATAATGAAGGCATATTTACATAAAAGGTAAACAAAGCCATCAATCTAGTGAGTGAGAGAGTATCTTGCGAGGGTCTGAACCTCAAATGATAATTAATTGAATCAACTGATTGTATACAATATTACCATATTATAAAAGTGTATCAAGTAAGGTCTTTTCTGAAATCTAATGGCACCCAGGTGATTGAAATCATTGTGAAATGTATGTATTCATACTAAATCTGGAAATATGGATATTTAATTATATTATGCTTTATAGTCTCTGAATAAACACAGGGAAAAACAGTATCAGAGGGGTAGCCGTGTTAGTCTGAATCTGTAAAAAGCAACAGAGGGTCCTGTGGCACCTTTAAGACTAACAGAAGTATTGGGAGGATAAGCTTTCATGGGTAAGAACCTCACTTCTTCAGATGCAAGTAATGGAAATCTCCAG
>NW_020664435.1:15299794-15494978 GCF_002925995.2 Terrapene triunguis | reverse complement strand
CGGGGCCCCGTGGAGTGTCCTCTTTTTGGACACTCAAAATATGGTGACCCTATAATTAGCCTGGGGCTGTATAAAAGCCTCAGGGGAAGGAAGCCAAAGGGGGAGCAGAAAGAAAGGGAAAAGGCCGGGACTGGAAGCAGGGAGGTAGCGCTTCCCTCCCACTGACAGTGAAGGGCCAATTGTACACGGTGAAACGGTGGTTGGAACAAACCTATGAATAAACTGCACCAGTGGTTACTAACCCCAGGGTCTCAGAGTGACTTTGTGGATTTAGCAGAGGTAGGAGCCAAGAGGGCCCTGCTGTGCTCTATTGCAGTACTGTATCAAGCTCAAAAGCCAAATCTTCATGCCATTGAAATCAACAGTAAATCTCCCAAGCATTAGGACCTAATCAATCTCCATGTCTATTTGCAACCAGCGCTGATTGTGGTGGGTTTTGTAATTTGGACACACATCCATTAGGAACTGAATAGAGACTCCCAAACTAATTTCACAGAGAACACTGAACCACCATCCCATGGTAATCGTTTTAAATCAACTGCCTGCCGGAATTGGATTTGAACAGGTAATATAGAAATGAAAGGGTATACAATCTATTACCAATTCCCTGATTAGTACAATCCGCCAAACCTTATTTTGAGATGTTGAATTGTGCTGCTGCTTATATGTCTATGCTATCCTCCAGTGAGAAATTAGCTGCATACAGTGGTACAGGTAGGAAAGTGTGAGATCATGAATAGAAGACCAGTAGTCAAATCCAGAGCCAGGAGGTGCAATGGCTTGAACCCTGATACCAGGTCTAGCCCCTGGGACCAGATGCACATGAAACTTTTTCTCACTCTTATAAAATATTTACCAACTCCCTTCCTTTGCTGAACAGTCATTTATCCACATGTACAAACATTTGCTTTTTTTGCAACATTTTGGCATCTGACTTTACTAAATGAGAATATCAAATCATTTCCCCCAGTATCCCTTGCTTTTCTTCCTCCTCCTTTCTCTTTTTTGTTCCTTTCCACCAGTCTTCCTTCCTTCCTACTATAAGTGGTGTTGCTTTTCCTTCACTAGTTTCCATGTTCACTCCCCTCCTGCCTCTTCATTATCCCCAGTCTCTTTCCCTGTCTCCCCCTGTACCTCTCCTTCCTGCTCAAACTCTAGCACTGTCTCACCAGTCACCCCCACCCCCACATACCGGCACGGTGAGCTCGCATTCTCAGTATCACACCCTCTGTTACCCACACACTGGTAACTCCCAAACTTCTCGCCCATACTTATGCTGGTGCCCACATACTCCACCCATCACTCACAGGCCTAGGGACCTTCTCATCCCTCCTCAGCCCTGGATGGTCATTTCCTCCCCCCTCAGGCCACCATATGTCAGGAAGGAGCTCTGACCTGGGCTCCACTTGTTCTGCTTGATCTGAGATCAGAGCAATCAGGGCTCAGATCAAAGCTCCCACACACTGTACCAGTGCAACTGTCCCTGTAGATCATGAATGAGCCTGGCCCATTAGGCGAATACCTGATTGCCCAGCAACCCAGTCCAGGCCTGCTGGGATGCTTCAGGAAACAAGAGTGCTTACAGCTGGTTTTAGGGAGAGGATTGGCAGCTGGCACCTGTTAGCCAGGAGGTCATGGGCGGCCACCATCTGCCCGGGTGCAGGTTGGCAGGGGGAAAGTTTTTGCTTTATTATGCTCCATGCAGGTTCCAGGGTGGCTGAGGAAGCGGTATGTGCTATTCAGCTTCCTGGGTTTATCAGTAATCTCCCTGGACTCTAGAGACATTACTGATGAACCCAGGAAGCTGAGTAACGCATACCACCTCCTCAGCCGCCCCGGAACCTGCATAGGGCATATCAGAGGCTCAGGTTCGTCTTTGGGAAGAGACACTGTCAGACTGTGGCTTTTCCCAGGCAGCTTGGGGTCTGGGGAGGTGCAGTTCAGCTGTGGGTGGCCCAGGGCTCCTCCAGGCAGGTGCAGGGGGGTTCCTCTGGCTGAAGGGGGGCACTCGGGGCTCTGGCCTGGGGGGACACAGGCAGAAGGAGCAGAGCCAGAGGCTAGCCTCCCCGAAGGGGGGCTCCACCTGCCATCCATGCAGGAGCTGATTTCAAGCAGGAGGGTTGGCGTGAAAGAAGGCATGAAGCCAGGAGTGGGCAAAGGAAACAAAGGGCACAGTCCTGGAAGCTTTGGGGCAGAGCACAGGGAGTGGAAGGGATGAAGGCAGAGAGGAGGGCAGAAACGTAGGCAGGTGATGAGGTAGAGAGAACTTGGAAAGTGACACATGCCAGTTCTCTTGTTTTTCATTATAGTCTTTGTTTTGTACATTACCGACGCAGCGTGTAATTGTTACATTTCCTAAGAGGCGAGCACAAATGTCAAACTCTGATTGCCAGTGTTGAAACACTACAAATTGCATGCATCTGGAGGCATGTCAAACCAGATTTGTTTTGTATCCACCAACTTCCCAACTCACTTCCCTCTCCTGCACTTAGTCCAGAGAGTTGTTACCAACATATCTAGTCGAGATTTTCAAAGCAGCATAGGAAGACATGTATCTATATCCCCGAGACCGCTTTGAAAAATGTCAACCATCTATAGATCATCTCAGGCATTTTAATGTGCTCATCACAGTATCTAGGTGCCAGCCCAGTAAAAAAGCACTAGAAGATCATGACTGGAATGAGGAAATCTGGGTTAGGAGGACGCTGATTTAGCATCCCATCCCAGCCCCATGACAGTCTGTACTCTGGGGGAGTTAACGCTCAGAGATGGAAGAGCCTTGTGGGTTGCAGGCATTAAATGACCAGGCCAAGCATTACACTTTCCTTTTGGAATTCCTCTGTCCGTGAAGCATTCCAGCAGACCTGGACTGGAGACTGCTACAAACAGCTTTTAAACCTGTAGTAGAGTTCATTTGGGCCAGAGGCCATAATCAGCTCTTATTTACATCATGGTAAATCTGGATTAATTCCAGTAAACTCAAATGAGTTATTCCTTATGTACAACACAGTAACTGAGAGCAGAATCAGGACTCAGGGGTGCAGCCATGAACAGCTGTTTCTCCCTGCTAAGGCTTATCTCCATAATAAAGCAAATTTAGTCTGAAGCACTAGAGTAGATGCACCCAGAACTGGTACTGAGCCCAGTCAACATGTGCATTGTAGGGTGACCAGACAGCAAGTGTGAAAAATCGGGACGGGGGTAGGGGGTAATAGGAGCCTATATAAGAAAAAGACCCAAAAATCGGGACTGTCCCTATAAAATCGGGACATCTGGTCACCCTAGTGCATTGCCTTGTCCTCTTCCTGACTTCCCATAAAGAAATTGCTCACTACTTTGCCAACAAACTGTTGACCTTTAGGCACTTTTCACAAATCCTCAGAAAAGTTGACAAACCAGTTTTGGTTGAAACTAGGTATGCAGCATAATCCCTACTCACTGCAGCACAGAGGCTGGAAGAGGTAAAAGGCTTGTGTATTTTTGGCTCACAAAGGAAACAGGAAAAAACTTTGTGTACCTGCAAACATGCCCAAACCTTGTTCCCAGAGCTCAATCACTACACTTGCTAGGATGTAGCTCTCAAGTGAAAACATGTAAATGTTTCTCAGAGCTTGAATGAAAATGGCAACATGGCTAAAACACTACATTCTGCTCATACAGACAATTGGGTACTCTTACTACCACTGAAACACCACTCCTGGAACACCCAAGTGACTACAGGAAGCTGCTACTCAATGGCATCTTTTTTGTAGTTGTCGGTGCTGAGTAGGCAGGTTATTTGTCTTTCATTAGAGAATATAAACTAGATCTAATCTGTCTGATCAGTCATGATCAGCATTGGGTTCATTAACTCATCAATTTCATGTTCTGACATGATACAATGTTGTAGTGAAGACAAGTTCTAAGGCTCAGGGCCTAAAAGGGATTTAGCTGCCTAATTCCCACTGATTTCAATGGACAGGAGGTACCTAAATCCTTTGAGGATTTGGGCCTAAATCACTTGCCCAAGATCACAGAATGATTAATTTGGAGACCAGGGATTAGAACTCAGAATTAGCCCCTGGGACCAGAAATTCCTGTGCACAGAGAAGCCTCACAGTCAGACGTCAAGTAATCAATATTTCCATCAGAGTCTTTATTCTGTGATTCATTCTGTGTTTATGTGACCCAATAACCTCTTAATGCCGTCTGAAAAGGGAGTGCAGAGGGATACAGGTATCTCCTGATTCTGGTATATACGCTCTGGTTCTCCAAGGAATGTCATGTGAGGTCTCAAATGAAAGCTGGTGTCACACTGGTCATCAGTATCATTGTGAAATGTATGTACATGTATTATGCAAGGAGTTACATATCTGTACCAGAAAATTATGTTCTTAAGCATGTAAGGAAAAAGCAAGTCACCAAAAGGTGACACGCCTTAGACTCATTCCTCCAAACAGGAGGTGAGAATCATATCACTCTGTCAGGATGTAAATTAAGCATTGTACGTTAACACAGTGTTAACAAACAGATGTGATGTCAGCAGGAAAGGAGCACACAGGAAAAAACAAGCCACAGGGGGTTATCCTGTCTGGGAGTAAAGACAATTAATTTGGGGGGGGGGGGGTATTTCTAGAAGGCAAAGACAACACCCTGTCACCTGCACTTAGGTAGTAAACAGACAGTGTGACCATTCATGAAAATGGAATCTCAGGCAACCTTGGTTGAAAATGCTGAAGAGGACTTTGGGTGAGATAAAATCTTTATCCTGTTAGTTAAGTTTAGCCTCTAGAAAGCACGTTATGATTTTATTTTATATGTAACCATTTGTTTCCAATATTCTTACTCACTATCTCCTGAATCTCTAGTCTTAGATAATAAACTTATTCTCGTTTTCACCATAAATATATCTCAGTGCTGTGGGATTGAGCAAAATGATAATCCTGGCTTGAGTTTTACAAGCTGCTGTGTACTGTGCCTTTGGGAACAGCAGGCCTGGCAATTCTGTGAGTGTTCAGTGGCTAAGGAGCTGGACACTGCAGGGAACACTCCAAGGATTCGGGGTTGGCGTGTAGCTATCACTATCTGAACAGAGAAAGGGAGGCCTGTGCAGGCCTCGAAGGCAGCGCTTGTGCTGCCAGAGGCCTGTAGTTTCAGGGAGCTGATCACAGCAGGTACAGAGAAGACAGATTCACACTAAGGGCAGGTAGTGGTGAAGTGCCTCACAACTCTGGGTACTGTCCCAGGTTAATATTTTTATTCTACTTGTCAGTATTTATTTATGTTATTTTGGAGAGATTTTCAACTAAGAACCAATTTAAACCGAAAAAATATTTTGGGTGCCTCCATTTTTCAGCATCTAAATCGATACGCTTTAAAGGGGCCTGATTTTCAAAAAGATCTGAGCACCCACCTTCTGAAAATCAGGCCCTTTAAAAACCTGAGTCACCCAAAATCACAAGTCCCTTTTGAAAATCTTGGCCTGAATTCTTAATGTAAAAAAACACCTTCTAAAAAAGTCCTTCAGGCTGTCTCTCTGATAAAAAGCAAAAAAGGGAACAAATACTTTGTTTTCCCCCTTTGGAGATCACCTGCCTGAGGGTTTTCCCCTCCTTAGCATGGTGTGCAGCAGCAGAGCTGCTAGCTTCTGAGATGGTTATTTTTGGAGCAGCAGCAGTTTCTCTGAGTTTTATTCTGCACATTTTAGTTTCATTGGCTAGATAATCTGAATAAATGAATCAACCAAAAAAACAAAAAACAGTCAATGTTTAAAAAAAGAAAACCATAATAATTTAGAAGGTTACTATTTTCTGTTACATTTTTACTATTAAAAGTTATTAATTTTTCACCAGCATTTTTCTTCTTGCAGTCTGTTGAAAACAGTAGTGAGCTATGAACAGACTCATATACTGCTGCTCCCATGTGCAATGTTCACTGATTCCGCTGCTTCAGAGGAGATCTGAGGTTGTGGAAGAGAAGCTCAAATTTATACACACATACACACACCCCTCCTTACTCAATCACTTAGGAACAACATCTGTTCTAGTATCACCACTGTTTGTTACAAGCCATAAATAATATGTTTAAATAAAGCTAAAATCTGCTTCTTTCACCCCATTTTTACTATCTTAGCCCACCTGTTTCCTTGCACCTGTTTTTGTTTTGAATAGTTTGCACACCAGTCATCCATTACTTGAAGAAACCTCTCCCCTTTGAAGAAAAAAAAATGTAAACATTTTGACGACCTGTGTTCACAGGCTGATATCTCACATTCAATAGTGTTTTCTTGGTATCTCCAGCAAAAGTTACAGAGAACATGGCAGGTACTTAAATAAGAAACAAGATGTAGTCTTTTCTCAAATGTCCCTTCACTTTAGAGGGCACAGGAGTGTTCTCTGACCTGTTGATTACTTTAACTAAACTAAAATGTCATAGTATGTCCAATGACTACAAAGTGTTTTCACACATTTTGCTTTTCTGTTAGGGATTAATATATCCCATTCCTCTCAGTGTACATATGATTGTGTTTGCAACTTGTGGCACTCTGCCAAGGCATTGGTCTGAACCTGTAATTACAGGGTTTGTTCCAGGCTAGAAGAGAAAAACAAAACTTCAAAGTATAGAGCCTACCCCAGAGTCATTCAGACTCTGTGATCCAGACAGGTTGGGCAGGTCTGTTGCTGCCTGATAAAACTGTCCAGATCCAAGTCCAACATACAGTGCCAAGACTGAAACTGGATCTGGAGATTTGCATAAACCAGTGAAAGATCTGTCACAGTTGGGAGAACAGATTCTGAACAGATCCCAGAATGGTAAAATAGGCTGGGAAGCTATTAACTATTAACAGAACCTCAACTCCAGTAGTACAATTTGGCATTACACAGATGAGAACCATTAATACATCTGCAAACAATACTAATGAAAGAATTGTATCACTGCTGAGCTTTCAGTGATAATCCTTTTCATGAAGAAACATGGCCTAACATCAGGGATAGATTGTGTTAAGAAGACTCAGGACTAGAAAAAAGGAGTAAGATTCAGGGAAAAAATGAAACAAAAATATGGGTAAGCACAAGAAACTGAATGAGACAGAATAAAAGAAAAAGGAGCGAAATGCAAAGGCTTGGATTCTCCATTACTTTACACCACGTGGACTCATTTGCATCCATGCAAACTGAGTACCAAATGTGCGCAAAACATTCCCATTCTGATTTAGTGGCATCTTACTCTCACTTTGAGTAGGTCTAAATGCCTACCCATGGGGAAAGGCGGAGGAGAATAGGACACAACATGTGGCACAAGAACCTAATGAAACACAGCATATGCAAAAAGCTAGGTGCTACAGATAGTACGTGTGGAGAGAGTCTGGAGAACAACAAAGGGAAGAAAAAGAATGACAAACACTGGGGAAAGGGAAACGGAAGAGAAGACCAGTGAAAAACTGCAAATAACTAAGACAGGAAATCGTTGAAATCAATGGAAGTTAGGAGCCTAAATATCTTTGAGGATCTGGGCCCCACTCACTGCAGAAAAATGTGTGGATGCAATTTTGCCCTGTAACAATGGAAAATTATGTCTCTTTCACTGGGTTTTAATTTGTTAATTAATTGCTAATTAGAGATTACAAATTACCCAATGATCCAGTTACTGGGTCATAACAATTGTCTGCCTGTACCTCAAATAAAAAAAATCATGCTAGATTATTTTAATTCTTCTTTAAAACTGAATCAAGGGTAACTGGATGGCTCAGGAGCAATGGGATCTATGGCTGAATGAACTTTCACTTCTAGGACACACTCAAACAGGGCCCAGTTCCATAGTGACCCAAGTTCCTTCCATTAGAAGTCTCTTTATTAAATGAGCTGATGGTCACAATCCAGTTTCATGATGGTCACCTCCTAAAACCTAAAAAAAATTGCTATTAGCAATCTCCGCAGAGTTACAGAGGATTGTCAAGGCAGAGACTAAATTAACTAATTACCTCAAGACTTGGTCCCTCCAGAACAGGACTGAGCAGGGCCGGCTCCAGGCACCAGCACAGCAAGCTGGTGCTTGGGGTGGCCCAATGGAAGGGGGCAGCACGTTTGGGTCTTCGGCGGCAGGTCCCTCAGTCCCTCTCGGAGGGAAGGACCGGCCGCCGAATTGCCACCAAAGAATGAAGCGGTGCGGGACAGCAGCCGCCGATCGCGGTTTCCCCACCCCACCCCCCTCGCCGCTTGGGTCAGCAACAAAGCTGGAGCTGGTCCTGGGACTGAGGCACACTAACAGGACAAATGGGGGATCTTTGCACTGTTGATGCCTGGTCTTTACTATTCTGTGGACAGAGGACTTCAGTCTTCCAGGCTATCAGTCTGGTGCCCATTGCTATTAGATCTGTCCATGGAGGAATTGTGTACACAAGTGTTCCTAATAAGCTGTTTTGCATTCACATTTGTACAAACAACTGTGATAATTGCAGTCAGACTCACAATGGCTCTTGCCTTTTGCAGATGCTATTGTTCACCCAACTTGTTTGACAATCTGGTCCTAAATTCCTATAGCAAAAATTCCATTCTACACGCAAAAAAAAAGAAGACTTTTAGATGTCTACTCTTCTCCATTACACCATGAGATTCTCATGATATATTGTGACAAATATGGCAATGCTGTCAGGAGAGAAAGCAGCAGAACATGTTAAATCCTGTAATTAAAACATGTTAGTTAAAAACAAGTTAGCTGACACCTATTTAGACATGCCCTATGTCCTAGACCAGACATATCTTAAGGTTATAGGAGAGGAGACACAGGGCCATCAGCAAAGGGAATATGAATAACATGGCTACAAACCTTAGGTAAGGGACCAGGTGCCCAGTGGATAGTGTAGCCACAGCCATGCAGCTGCCCTGCCCCAATACCTGACCTACACACATATTTCATACCTACTAGTGTAACCAGTTCAGTTCCAGGTGTGTATTTTTTTATCATAATAGCTATAAAGCTACAACCTCTAGTGTGGACACAGTTAATGCTGGCATAAAGGTTGCCACAGGGTGGCTGGTCCCTGTAAATGAAGCAGCACTGGTGCCCTTGTGCCAGAACAGAAGGTCCCAATTTGGCCAGTTAAGAGGGTGAGACAACACCTGGGACTATAAAGGATTGGATAGGTGGGGGAGGGGGAGAAACTATAGAGAGAGTAAAAAGAACAGGAGTACTTGTGGCACCTTAGAGACTAACAAATTTATTTGAGCATTTGTTAGTCTCTAAGGTGCCACAAGTACTCCTGTTCTTTTTGCGGATACAGACTAACACGGCTGCTACTCTGAAACCTGTCATTATACAGAGAGAGTGAGTGCAACTGATCTGAGTTAGGGCTGAGACGGTCTCTGGGGAAAGCTGCAGAGAGCCCTCTGCAGGCTTTGCCTGGAAGGAGGGAGGAATGATGAGGACGCTAGCGGACGGGCTAGCCTGCTGCCTTTCCTGAGTAAAGCCAGGGAAGCTTCAAGGGCTGAGGGAGGGCTACAAAGCCAGGGAAAGAGCTGGTCAGCTGTCCTTCCTGAGACAGAGCTCCACGGCTGGAGAGGGCTGAAGGCTAAGAGCTGCAGAGGGAGATTCTTGCTAGTTCTTGGAGCTGGAGCATGATGACCAGCACCACTGGGCTGCTCTGGAGAGCTGGAATGGGGTGAGGAAGGCTGGGGTTTTACCTGCCGTACTGTCTAGACTATGGTTGTGGTACTTTGTTGGAACTCATTCTTATGGTTTATGTGTATGAGACTTTTATAATACATAAATGAACCCCACAAGGGCTATATTTATACTCAGGGAGACTGTTTCGGCTATTTCTGGGGACTCTGAAAGGGGAACCTGGGGCAGGTGCACCTGATATGCCGTGGCCTGCTGCAGGAGGGTGCTCCAGGTGGAACTGCCTCATCACAGGTGCCTCATGCTGGTGTAGCTTATTCCCCTTCCCATATGGGAACAAGCTACACTGGTATAGCTGAGTTGGTACCACTTAACTATACTTGAATTGATAAAGCAGTACAACTTGGGAGACAGTTCTGTTCTGCCCTAATCCCAGTTATGTGTACTCAAGCTTTGCAATGGAGATGAGAATTCACCCCAAAGGCTCTGATTCAGGAAGATACCTATCCAACATGCTTTACTTTAAGCACATGAATATGCCTATGGAGGTTAATGGGAGTGCTTATGTATGTACCTTCTTGAACATGGCCTTAGTTATTTCATACATACATGGCCTTAGTTATTATGTCTTGTAAGTGAGCTGTAGCGGAAAAGGCTAGAAGTCACTGGAAAAACTATAGTGTTTAATTTTTCTTTGCACAGTTATACAATCTATTTATACAGCTCCTATATTTTCAGTTGATAGATGTACTAACTTTAGAGGTGATAATAAAATAAAATTGGGATTGTGCTGAGTTTTGCTCCTTTAGAATATAGGCAGAAGGCCTGAAAGGTTTGGTTTTACATTTTTCAGGAGGGGGGTTTTACTGCTTGTCTTTTACATTGAAAAATTCGAACTGGTTGAGTGCATTATAGTAAAAGGGAAGGGAAGTTTTTCTTATTGATTACTGCAGGAGGCAGGACACAAAATGTAGGTGTACCAAGTAGTTCGATTCCAGGTGACGGCTGTTGAGTTTTTAATACTTAGGCTGATCTTCTAAATAAGTGAGTTCCCCCATAAGGTGAACAGTGACTGCACAAGGAGAACACTCACTGGAAGAAAACAATGTTTTATTGTTATATGTGAAGGAAGCTACGAAGCTCCCTATAAAGAAATGCCTACCACATGGATATAAGATTTTTAAAAGGATGCATAATTAAAGGAATACAGTTCTTGACATTCATCTTTTTCTTAGATTTCTTGTAAATTGTATTTAGTGGCTTTAGCTGTTAAGTGAGTGTGAATTAACTATTCATTTCTGCATCTAGATAAATCTTTCTTTGCATATCACAACACATTTATGGCAGGCAATCTACTCCCATTTACTGAGTGTTTCTCTGTTTATACAGATTACATGGGTGGATTTCAAATGGTGTTATCAGTGTGTTTAGGCTAGAACTGAACTGAATCGAATCTGAAATTTGAGAAGGAACCTATTGCAGAGCTTGGGTGTGGATTATTTTCCTCCACTTCTCTTCCATTTTATATAGCACATTGCTGCAGGCAGCTATATGCTGTCCAAGTTTTATATGCTAGTGTTGTTAATTATTTATATAGCACTAGAGGGGAATAAATCCCTTTCCAAAGATGTAACAAGCGAGATCCCTGCCTCAGGGAGACTATAATTTAATACAGACAAAACTGATGAAAACAAAAGGCTCAGGCATAAGGAGGAATGAAGACAGGGCCAGAGGGTAGATTAAACCGTGCCGGCTACATGGAAGAAATATGTTTTTCAGGAAGGATTTGAAGACTGAGAAGGAATTAGTTTGGTGAAAAGGCAGGGGATGGCTGTTCCTACCTTTTCTCAGGGTACCGTTTGCTCTTGGAATTCAGACAGGATGCAAAACATAAGAGTTGTTAATCAGATGGTACCAAGAATGGAAGAAGGAGACAAAGGGTACGTCTATACTTACCTCCGGGTCCGGCGGTAAGCAATCGATCTTCTGGGATCGATTTATCGCGTCTTGTCTAGACGAGATAAATCAATCCCGGATCGATCCCGGAAGTGCTCGCCGTCGACGCCGGTACTCCTGCTCCGCGAGAGGAGTACGCGGAGTCGACGGGGGAGCCTGCCTGCCGCGTCTGGACCCACGGTAAGTTCGAACTAAGGTACTTCGACTTCAGCTGAAGTTGCGTATCTTAGTTCGAAGTGGGGGGTTAGTGTGGACCAGGCCAAAGAGAGCACTAAGGTGAGAGAACAGGGTGGAGTGGAAGGCCTAGTATATGCTAAGAAAGGGTTGCAGTTATGGCTTTACTGGTATGCCAGCTATATTAGATATAGCTTATACGGGCCCCCCAAAAAGTGCTTTTTCTGGCGTAGTTTATACCAGTTCAACAAGTGAAAAACTATATCCGCAAAGTCATTTTTATGCTAGTATAACTACAGCTACACTCGGACTTTTGCCGGTATAGAAATGTTGCTCACGCTGCTCCAATAACACCCCCCCCCACATGCCTCTAACTGACCTTGCTGTACCAGAAAAATCTTCTAGTGTAGACCTGGCCTAAGTCAAGCCAGGAAAAAGATCCTCAGTTGCTGTAAACTGTCATAGCTCCACTGAAGTTAATGGAGGTATTCTATCTTACACCAGCTACGGATCTGCCCCACAGGGTAGAGATATAGGCAGGAGGAGAGCAGGGCAGAAAGGATCAGTTGTTTGAATTTAATATAGAAGAAGAGAGGAAACCAGTAAACGAGAGAATGATGTTATCAGAAGGGCAATTGAAGAAGGATGAGTATGTTGTAAAGTTCATGCTCCATACTGTTTTTGTTACACTCCAGCCAGCATTAGACACACGTTTCATGATTTAACCTACTCAGAAAGGTACTTAATTCCTATAGTTCAGCACAACTTCAGGTAAGAAAGGAATGTCTGCGTGAGAGGGCAGCTTTAGGTCTCGCACTCAGTCTGATATCCTATTAATATCCCTTTTGTTTACAAAACTAAATTACAAATTGCCATTTTTATACATTCCTTTTTGTAACACTCCTAGACAGAGTCTGCGGCTTTGTTACTATTCTCAAAAGACGTTAACTCACATTTATGTCCACACCTCAGTGACAGGGTGATAACTCTGGGTACCCTTGGGGAACGTCAGGTACCGCATCACTACCTGCTCTTAGTGTGAAGCAGTCTTGTCTGCACCTGTGTGGATCAGCTCCCTGAAACACCAATCTCTGGCAGCACAACCACGGCCTTCTGGGCCTGCTGGCCTCACTCCCTCTGTACAGGTAGCAATAGGTATATACCAATCCTCAGAGTGCTCCCTGCAGTTTCCAGCCCCTTATCCTCTGAACACTCACAGAATTACCAGGCCAGCTGTTCTCAAAGGAACAGTACACACCAGCTTGCAAGATTCAATACGGGACCATCACTTTGCTTAATCCCACAGCACTGAGATATTTATAGTGAAAACAAGAATAAGCTGATTATCAAAAAACAGAGATTCAAGTGACTGTGAGTAGGAAACAAATGGTTACATATAAAACAAAATTATAACACACTTTCTAGAAGAGACTAGACTAACCGCACAGCTTAACCTGTCTAAAGTTTTCTCACCCAAAGTTTTCTTCAGCATTTTCAACCAAGCTGTGCTGAGACCCCTTTTTCCCTTTCTCAATGAAGGGGTCCCAGGTGTCTTCCCTGCCTCCCAAATATAGTCAAGCAAACCTTTGAACTGCACCCACCAGATAGGGTTCCCTCCCCCTGCTGCTTCTCTTGTTCTGTTAGCTTCTTTCTGAAGCACCCACCGTCCTTCAATTGCATTCAGTTCAGAGTGGTGATGGAGACCTATTATGAACAAGACAATAATTCTCAATGAACATGTAAACAAGTAGATGGATGTGCATTTCTCATCTGATAGAAACCTGTTTTTTCACCTTCGCTGGTGACCAAGCTCCCAGACCGACTTTAATAACATTTGCAGCATGTATACACATAACTCCTACAGACACTAAGTGCATCACCAGCTTTCATTCAACAGCTCACATAACATTCTTTGGTAACTTGGAATGTATGTATCAGACCCAAGAGATCCCAGTAGCCCCTCTGCACTCCCTTGCCAGTTGACATTAAGAGGTTTTTGGATCACTGACACTACATGTTCAGCCCTCCCCTCTGCCCATCTCCCTGTCAATAAAAACTCTTTGTGACTTTATCCAACCTTTGAAAAAAATTCAAAAATATCCAGCCCCTCGCCTCAGCTTCCTTTCCTGAGTCCCCAAATAAACTCCACTTTTTTTGGGGGGGGGAGGTTTCCAGTCAATCACAACAGCCCTCCTTAGGGTCCAATTCATTAACTTAAAGTTCAAAACTAAAAGTCTTTCCTCTAGTCTTCAGCTGGGCACAGCCCAGATTCCCCTAGTTTGGTCAGAGTCCTTCATGGTTTAGCAGGCTACTCCCAGCCCTTCCTAACTGAAGCAATTCCCCTGGTCTCAGGGTCTTCCCTGCAGGAACCTCACTCACTCACTGCAGTTTTACTACAACTTCCTGCACACCCCCACACCTTACTGCAGCTGCCTTCTGTTCTTTGTAGGAAACTACCTGATTCCCCTCAGTGGGGCTCATTCTTTAACCAGGGTTGGCTTATCCCCAGGCTCTCTAGCCCACGGGCAAGCCACCGTTACATACCCTCTTCCTTTAGCAAAGGAAGCATCTGATTTAGAAACATATCTAGAAAATAAGTCAACAGCAGTGCTTTTCATACCATAAAGTTTTCAGACCATCTGGTGCATTTATGATATTCCTGTATTTTAATCTGCTGAATCTAAGGATTTAATAAAATAATAATCTAATAATATTTATTAATTATTAGTAGTATTTGTATTGCTTTACCCCCTAGGGACATCAATCAAGATACTACACAGTTTAGAATCTGAATAGAATAGAATCAAGGTTCAGGGCCACACTGTGTGAGGCACCACACACAGACGTTCAGTCAAAAGATAGTCCTTGTCTCCAACAGCTCATAATCTAGATTGTGCATTTAATAGTAGTCATGTATTGCAGATTATGATGGATGTCCAGGAAACCACTTCACAAGTGAGTCTTCCTGCAAGCTATCATCAGATATCAGCATTATCATTTATTTATACAGGTCTCAAAAGTATGTTAGGCATTTGAGTGCACAATGTGCAGAAACAGACAGGATACAAAAGAGATTTCAAATCTGACATTACCAGGAGCCATCCATTAATTCTATCATGAGCCACAATTCATCTTTGTCTCTTGGCTGTGAAAACTGCAAGATCTTGCCAGATACTACTTTGAAGGTAGTGAGTAAGAAAAAATAAGTCAATTCAAAAGCATTCGCCACCTCTTCTATAGGGGCTTTTCCAGTTTTTCAACGGAGACAAACATGAATGAGTCCAAAAGATTCCATTTGCTGTAGAAAAATTAGAAATGGTTGTGTTCACAGATCATCGTTCTGCAAACCCATCCACCAAGGCTGCATTTTTCTGCCACAACATTAAGATATTTTATCAAGGTTTTTGGTTGGTTGTAAAACAAGCGAGGGCAACAGAAGTCTTTCATCTTTAAGCCAAGGCATCCTGCTGATACTGTAGTTGACTGTATTTGTTCACTCACCTATATCATTTGTTTTTATTCATATAGCAGCATAGCACAGCTTACAGAAAGTTTATTACTGACACTAAGACATATCAGCTGGTTTAAAAGATTTTATTTGTTACAGTGTGTCACTTCACTACTTTTGCTGAATTTGAATTACTGTGTTATAAAAAACTTGACTGATCCACCAATAACCGCCCACACACAAACATACCCCGGGATAAATTAAAACTTAATTGGCTAAAATATTTTGTGATGTGATTCAGCTGCCATCAGTAGAGTTAAACCAGAGATGATTTATTTCAATTTTATAAATTCCTAATACAGGTGTATCATGATCAGTGAAATCAAAGTCAGAGGGCCAATGTTTCCTGGGGGGGAGGGGAGGGACAGCAGTGGAACAGGGAGCTAGGCTGGAAGTAGCTCAGTAGCTTGGACAGAGCAGTCCACAGGGCCAGGCAGGGTTGCCAGGTGTCCGGTTTTCGACCACAGTGCCCAGTCAAAAAGGGACCCTGGCAGCTCTCATCAGCACCACTGACTGGGCCATTAAAAGTCCAGTCGGCAGCGCAGCAGGGCTTAAGCAGGCTCCCTGCCTGCCTTGGCTCTGTGCAGCTCCCGGAAGCGGCCGGCATGTCCCTGCAGCCCCTAGGGATTGTCTGGAGCCCCTAGGGTTCTGGAGAAATTAAACAGAATTCTATATGCTTGACTTTAGAAGGGCTATACAACTTAATACAGAATTGTCTCCATGCTATAAAACGTTATAGTCTGGTTTAAACATTCTATAGGAAGCTTCATTCTTTATTACATTCTATACGGCTTTTCCATAAAGGATAACCCACCAAACCATAATCATTTAAGAATTCTGGGATTACAAGTAACAGGAGCAAGAGGCTGTGTGGCAGGCCAAACAGACAGAAAGGGCTAGACCCTTGGAATTTTGGAAGATGGAGAAAAAAAGCTAGGTTTTTATCTCAGTCACATTGACAGTGTTGGCCATATACTGTTCTTTGAGGTGAAGAAAAACACTTCTCCATGGATCAGCCAGCAAAGAGCTCTTGTGTAGCGAGAAGCAATCTGATTGGCTCAGTCCCTTGCCAAAAGGGTTTGCCTCAAAGTAAATACAAAAAAAAAAAAGTGAGCTGTTTGCTCAAACTCTGGAGACACCCCTTAACACAACTGGCTCCTTCCAAGTCTCTCCCCAGTCTTTTGGGAAGGCTCCATATACATCCACCCCAATTTTCTCGCAGACCTTGCCAGAATCCCATGCTATCAGCCCAGCTACCCTGGGAACTGCAATTCCCAGTAGCCTCTAAGCTAATTTTCTTCCTCACTACTAAGGGGTAGGGCCCTACCAAATTCACAGCCATGAAAAACACATCACGGACCGTGAAATCTGGTCTCCCCCTATGAAATTTGGTCTTCTGTGTGCATTTATCCTATACTACACAGATTTCAGGGGGGAGACCAGTGTTTCTCAAACTGGGGGTCCTGACCTAAAAGGGAGTTGCAGGGAGGTTGCAAGGTTGTTTTAGGGGATCACAGTATTGCCACCCTTACTTCTGTGCTGCCTTCAGAGCTGGGCAGCCGGAGAGTGGCAGCTGTTGGCCAGGTGCCCAGGTCTACAGGCAGCACCCAGCCAGCAGCAACACAGAAGGGTGGCAATATCATACCGTGCCTTACTTCTGTGCTGCTGCCTTCAAAGCTGGGCGGCCAGAGAGTGGTGGCTGCTGACTGAGGGCCCAGCTCCGCAGGCAGCAGCGCAGAAGTAAGGGTCGCAATACTATACCGTGCCATCCTTACTTCTGCACTGCTGCTGGCGGCGGCTCTGCCTTCAGAGCTGGGCTCCCAGCCAGCAGCCACCACTCTCCAGCTGCCCAGCTCTGAAGGCAGGGCCTCTGCCAGCACCAGCGCAGAAGTAAGGGTAGCAGTACTGCAACCCCCCCTACAATAACCTTGTGACCCCCCACAACTCCTTTTTGGGTCAGGACCCCTATAATTACAAAACCTGTGAAATTTCAGATTTAAATAGCTGAAATTGTGAAATTAACAATTTTTAAAATCCTATGACCATGAAATTGACCAAAATGGACCATGAATTTGGTAGGGCCCTATTGAGGGGAAAGGGAAGTTCAGCCACCCTGCTCATGCAGTTCCAGTTTCAGGGCCTTAAAGTAGTTAGGAACATGGGGCTTTTCCAGACTGCCTTCCCAACATCACTTCCTCTCCCTGGAGACCACATCCTCTATTTTAGAGGTATTATTCCTGTAACTGGGTGGTACTGGTCCAGGAGAGTTCTCCTAATCTTCAAAGGGTCGGAACACCTTGCTACAGAGGCCAAATTTTTTTTAATTGACTCTTTGAAAAATTGCCCTATAGAAAGTGGGTCTGTCCTATACCAAGTAGCAGTCATGGACTCATAACGTCCCAGTACGGTGATCAGGCAAATACGCAGATGGCATAATGGGGGTGGGGAAGATTTCTTGGGCTCCATTCCCTCCCTTGAGCACCAGGCCCACTGTTGGTAAATCACTTCCAGATCTGTTGGGATGAAAGGCACTAAATAACATGTTGGTTATTTATTTTCTCTCTGTGTTAGCATTTTCAAAGGCCTAGAGAATGCCAGTGTCGCAGAAGAAATAATGAAAACACAAAAGCAAGTAAGATTTTTCTCAGGGTCAACATGACCTGCTTACAAAACAAGCATCATCCCATCCAGTGTAGATTAGCAAGGTATTTATACCCATATCTCATTTGGCTATACTGCTAGCATGCTTGTGTGATAAATGGGAGATATAAGAAGTACTTCATGATCTCCAGAAGGGCCCAGGGTTTCCCCCACAGTGACTTCATGCAAAGTGTCTTCATGTCCTTGTTTTATGTTGTGCAGGAGAAGTTTTCTTAACATTTGACAGACTGTAGTTCTAACAATCTGGCCAAAATGAACTGAAGGAAGGCAGAGCTTGGTGCTTTGCTATAGTGTAGGGTTATCAGAACATCTTCATTTACACAATAGAAAAGTTGCTATTCTTATGCATATTTTTCCACCTATTGTGGAATGTTATGCTCTTATCTAACTAATAAAACAGAGCAGAACTTCATTAATCCATACTCCAATGAACTGCATATTTTGTAACCAGCACAAAAATGTGGCGGTTCCTCCCTCTCTCTCTAGAAAGATTTAATAGCAGACACTAGTCTAAAGTCTCATCACTAAAATTTAATTATTTTACAAAATATATTATGTGGTACCATATTTACCGGTATATAGTGGTCACCACTAAAATGTTGACACTCATTGTCTGAAAGTAATTAGAGCTCCTGCAGTGATACAGGAATTCCCTATACCACTGTGCAAAGGCTACTTACTTTACATTTGCAACCACAGTGTACTATGAAGTTTTATGAATAATTAAACCCAAGTACAGTTGGCAAAATAAATGAACAAATAATGTTTTGTGATGCATTATCCTTGTGGGAAGTAACAGAGGGTCCTGTGGCACCTTTAAGACTAACAGAAGTATTGGAGCATAAGCTTTCGTGGGTGAATGCCCACTTCATCAGACGCAAGTTGTCTTTTTGTTTGTTCATTCTTGGCTAATTCACAAAATTCAGTAATTTGTAATAGGTTGTCATTAGTGTAAATTAGTAAGATCGTGCCAGAGTCATTAGTCTGAGAAAAAGATGCATAAAT
The DNA here is from genome assembly GCF_002925995.2 of Terrapene triunguis. Taxonomy (NCBI): domain Eukaryota; kingdom Metazoa; phylum Chordata; order Testudines; family Emydidae; genus Terrapene; species Terrapene triunguis. The sequence continues at coordinate 15,476,077 of NW_020664435.1, read as the reverse complement.
GCAAGCTAAGCTGACTTGTTTTGATTTGGCTCTTACAAACTGCACTGAATTGGGGAACTATATGTTCAAAGTTCTTGGAAGTCTGAAGACACTTAGATACCATGGTGGTGGGTGCTGTGTAATAGTCAAGATTGGGGGACCTGCAGTGTTAAGTGCAGTCGCTGACCCAATTTACAATCTAATCTAAAACAAGGCTCAACAAGTGGCTGTAACAGACAAAAAGGGGAACAGTGATACTAACTAGATAGATACACAACAAAGGAATATAGAGCCTCACATCTAAATTGTAGCTTCAAATCCATCTCAGATCAGTAAAGTCCAAAAGCTCTGATCAACCGATTATCATTAACTAGCCTATCTGATGTGACTCAGATGCTCCCACTGCTGCTGTAGTTTTAGTTCTTTCCTCCTGATCCACAGGATATAGGTTGACAACATTCAGTTTGCTAAACACAAGAGACCAAATTGTGCTCTATTACGCTGATACAATCCACTGAAATAGAAGGGGTTACAGCAAAAGAATTTGGCCATGGTATTGCCAAACAATCCTTAGAAATGTGTATCTATCATAGTGTTTTTTATCATAGCGTTACTTCAGCTGCACACTAGTTTGGGCTCCAAAATGTTTGCAAGTGTTATTTATCCCATCGCAGAATGTTGAGTGTACAAACTGCTTGGGTGGCACCAAAAATTTAATGCAAATTGAGGAGCTGGGGTGAGCAAATCAGGGAGACCTGCTCACAGTTCATTAGAAATGAAGGTTAGGATAGTCACGGTTCAGGTGGCTGGGATTCTACTGTATTTTGGGCTATGGAATCACCCAATTCTCCATTTCTGCAACAAAAACTTCTGTGCTTTCTCCCAAGCTGCCCTTCATGTTCACAAGTTGGAAAAGCTCTGTCAAAATCTGTAAGTCACCATCCTGTCTTCCTTCAAGTCTTTCCTCAAAACTCACCTCTTCTGGAATGCATGGAATGGAGTACAACCTGATAATAGCTAGGCAGGTGAAGAGCAGTGGTCATTACTACTGGACAGCTGAGACTTGTGTACATCCAATTATTTGTCACCTCATCTCTCCCACCCCCGCTTCTTGTGTCTTCTGTTATATTTTGTCTGTTAGACTGTATGTTGTTTGGGGAAAGGACTGTCATTTATTATATGTTTGTACAATGCCTAGCATAATGGGTCCAAACGTGGTTGAGGCCTTAAGGTGCTATTCCAACACAAATGTTGTTAATAATAAATAATAATACTAATTATTAATAATACATCATTAATTATTAATAGGTGAATGCCCATCTTGAAAGACTGTACATTTAAAATAGCAGAAAGTAAGTGAATTAAAATGGACACGACTCATTTTGTCAGGGATCTAGATTGTCTTTTTTGGGAGAACCTACCTCAACAAAATTTCATCCACATATTACAGATGTAGTGTCCAGGCTAGAACTGGGCAGAAATTTTTGAACAAAAAAATTTTTCACTGAAAAATGCACAGTTGGGTCAACTGAAACATTTTGCTAATTCCTGTAGAATCCGCTCAATTCTTTCAGCTGAAAAAAAATTCAGAACATGGCAAGCATTTCATTTTGACATTGTTGAAATGAAATGTTTCGTTTTCCGTTCAAAATGACTTTTCATTTCAAATTGTGCTTCCCTTTTATTTTTTTTAAAGGTTAAAAAAAAAAACACCTTAAATGAAACAAAATATTTTGTTTTGGGTCAAATGAAACATGGTTTTTAGACCAAAAGAAATTTTCTTTGACTTTTTCATTTTGCTGAAATATGTTGAAAAAAAAAATGTAATTTGAACCAGAAAATTGGCTATTAACACAGCTCTTCTCTAAGAACTTGCCAGCTATTTTCAGGATGCATGCAATCAGTCATTGATTGTTGTTCGTATTATTATACTGCCTAGGAGCCCCAATCAGAGACCAGGACCCCTTTGTGGTAGGCAGCATACCAACACAGAACAAAAAGATCAATCCTGTCCCAAAGAGTTTACAATCTAAGTATAAGACTAGAGACAACGGATGGGTACAGACAGACCAGGGAGAAAAAGAAAACAATGAGATAATATTGGTCAGCATGATGAGAGGCAGTGATCTCGACACTCCAGCAGCCTAACCATTGTCAAGTTTTTTGTAGGCATCATGTCAATGGAAAGTTTTGAGGCCGGGATTTGAAGGTGGCTAATGGGTAAATTAGTGGATGTTTTTAGGGAGTAACTCCCAAGCATGAGGGGCAGTATGGGAGAATGCAAAAAGGTGTTTGTTTGAAAATTTAACAAGTAGGCAATGGAGGCTGACTTCATGGACCAAACAGAGGTCAGTGTCAATAGCAAATGAAAGTGGGGATCAACTGTGAAGGACCTTGGAAGTAAAGACAAGCAGATTATATTTGATGTAATAAAGGGGGAGTCAGTGAAGGGATGCAAATAGGGTGACCAGATCACCACACTAAAAAATCGGGACACATTGGGGTGCCATAAGCCCCGCCCACAATCCACCAGGGGAGGAGGAGCGGGGATGCAGCGTGCTGGGGGGAGGGGAAGAGAAGGCGGTGAGGAGGGGGAGCTTGGCTGCAATTTTTCCCCGTGGGTGCTCCAACCCTGGAGCACCCATGGAGTCGGCACCTCCCTCCCAATCGTCTCCTTACCTGAATATCGGGACAAATGGCATCCCAGTCGTACATTGATCGGGACGTGGGACAAAGGGTTAAATATCGGGACATCTGGTCACCCTAGATGCAAAGAAAGGACTGACATGGTCAAAACAACAGGCTAGGAAAGTGACCTTGGCAGAGCATTCTGAAGGGATATGAGTGGGACAAGACTGCATTTGTCAAGTCCAGCAAGAAGGATGTTGCAGTAAGTGAGACATGAAATGATGAGAGTTTGGGTCACTGGAGAAAATAAAGACTTTCTTAAAGTCTCTAAAGCAGGGATCAGCAACCTTTGGCACGCGGCCTGCCAGGGTAAGCCTCCTGGCAGGAGGGCTGGTTTGTTTACATGCCGCGTCCACAGGTTCGGGCAATTGCAGCTCCCACTGGCCACGGTTCACTGCTCCAGGCCAACGGGGGCTGCTCGAAAGCAATGTGTAATTTTTTTTCTAGCAAAGAGATCTCTTGCCATTCTTTTTATATCTGAATATTTTAGATAAATAACCTGTTGCTCATAAGATAGCTCTTGATCACTTAAGTTATCCTTTTTACACTGTTAAATAATCATTATATTTTGCATTTCAATGGGACTTGCCACTTTAGGGGGCCAGTTCTGCCAGTGAGACTATTTATAGAGTAAAATACTACTTAATGCACCAGTTTTAACGGGACCATGTGATGGGGTTTACAGACCCCAGGCTCAGATAAAAGGAGTGATGGAACAGTATTGGGCCAAGAAGGCTCCAATCTTCAGCAGCTGCCGGGCATGCTCTCTATGGAGGACCTGCTTAAAAGGGAGTTCTGGCAGTCCAGCATGGGGGAGCATGGAGGAGAGACTGGCTTCAAGAAAGCAGACAGGCTGTAGCCACTGAGGCAAAGCAATTTACAGGGGAAGGACTGGGACTGTGAGTAAGAGTAGGCTGGGATCCCCTTCCCCCTGACTAAGTGGGGGACAACTGGACTTGGAGAGTGAGCTAAGAAGCATCCCCACCATCCCCTTCAGCTGAAGCCCTGAACTACTGAGACAGTAAGCAGAAGGCTGGACCATGCCCCAAACTGAAGGGAAACAGGGAAGGTAGGAAGCGGCTTAGGGGAGGCTTAGAGAGGCAGCCAGAAGGAACTGAGCCACCCCTCACCTCTTTTCCCTTGGGCCCTGGGCAGTAGCGTAGGTAGCGGGGTGCAGGGGAAGTAGCCGCTTCCCCCGCCTTTCCAAAAGCAGCTGGGGGGAGGGGGGCACAGCATGCGGCCCGCAGCGTGGCCCGGCAGCCGTGGCCAGAGAAGCGAGGGGGAGCACAGGCTGGCGGCCCGCAGCGCAGCCGGCAGCCATGGGGGGGCGGCGGGCACGGCCGGAGGAGCGGGGAGGGGGGCGTGGCCGGAGGAGCGAGGGGGCAGGGCCGGCTTTAGCCCTGCGCCAAGAGGGCCCCACAGCAGCTGTCCACCCCGCCCCCAGCTCACTTCCCCCTCCTCCCCTCCCCTGAATGCTCCGCCCCCCTGTTCCTCCCCCTCCCCTGCTTCCCGTGAATCAAACGTTCGCGGGAAGCCTGGAACAGGCAGGCAGGCAGCAGGTAAGCTGGGGGGGGGGCGGCGGCAGGGTGCGAGGAGGCGCGGCCCAGTCTGGCCCCCCCGGCCGAGCGGCTCCCTCCGGCGGCCGGCCCCGGTCAAGAGTCCCTGGCCCCGGCGGCCCGGCTCGGGCCCTGGGGCACCGGCCCCGGTTCCAGCCAAGCGCGCCAGCCCCGGCCGAGCACCCCCGGCCCCGGCAGCTCTGGCCCTAGCGGCTCCAGCCCGAACCCAAGCCCCACGACCCCGGCCGGAGCTCCGGCCGGAGCGCAGCCCGATTCCTGGGGGCAGGGCTTCCTGGAATCAGGCCTCGCTCTTGCTAAAGCTGGCCCTGCGAGGGGGGGCACAGGCTGGCGGCCCGCAGTGCGGCCGGCAGCCATGGGGGGCACAGCATGGCAGCCGCGGCCAGAGGAGCGAGGGGTGGGGGCCCACGGGGGTGGCATGGCAGGGCCGGAGGAGCCATGGGGGGGGGATGGCAGTGCGCCCAGAGGAGGAGCCAAGGGGGCGTGGCCAGAGGAGGAGTCAAGGGGGGGCGCCTTTTTTATGTTTGCTCCCCCTCCTCTTAGAAGCTGGCTACGCCACTGGCCCTGGGCCAGGCCCGGTTGAGAGGGAGGGCCTGGGTCCCCCTACCCTTCCCTCTTCCCCCTACCTTCTGAGAGATCCTGGACCAGGAGGACTCTGGGGGGTGGGAGTGATGAACTGTGGGGTGGCTGCCAGGCCCCCAGACTGCCTGGAAGAGCCACCTCAAGGCTCAGAGAGACTGTTTGGCTGCAGCCTGACCAGAAGGCCTGCTGGCCCATAAGCAAAGCCTGCTACAAAGTGGTGATGAATATGGGCACTGTATAAAAGATGAGTAAAAGATGGATTTGGATAAGCCATTGAAATGGGTTATGGAACAGCAGCAGCAGCAGATCCAGTTACAGTTGCCCAGCAACACCAGCAGCAACAACTCATCAAGGAATTAACAGCCCAGCAAAGAGACCAACAGCAAGGTCTTGTGCAGCAGATGGCCACACTGTTTCACTCGCAGGGTGTGCTGGGGAGTTCGGCAGCAGGCAGCTCTGGCCCAGGCCTGGACCTGAGTCCTCCACTGAAGCTAACAAAAATGGCACCAGGGAACAACCTGGAGGTGTTCTTGGTAACCTTTGAAAGTGTGGCCACACTGGCTTGCTTGCCTGCAGAGAGCTGGGCCACTCTGCTAGTGCCCTGCTTGACAGAAGTGGCCCAGGCTGCGTACTGGGGTCTCAATGTGACAGCTGCACCCTCGACTGAAGGCGGCCATCCTAGACATGTTTTGATATTTCCAAGACGTACCACAAGCGATTGGGGGGAGGTTCACACCCAGGACATGACCACAGGTTGTGGCCCAGTGCCTAAGAGAACATTGCTTGTGGTGGGTCCAGCCTAGCAAAAGTTGGGAGCCCAAGTAGTCAAAAGAATTGTCCTAGAACAGTTCACAGAGATTCTCTCTGCTGGAGGATGGGAATGGGTGACATGCCACTGTCTTGAAATCCTCTCTGATAACCTGGAGAATTACCAGTTCCTCACAAGGCCCAGTGCAGAAACCTCTTGGGCCAGTCCAGTCCTGCCTCAACTGATCCAGGCAATAGAAAGGACAGCAAGAAAAGGGTGGGCCAGAAGGACCAGGCTATCTCAGCCTAGCAAGGATGGGAGGGAGGTAGATCAAGAATGGCAGGTGGGCATGTGCAGTTCCAGGTGGCACCCCATCAATGGGCCCTCCTCAGCACAGGGGTTTGTTTCACATGTGGGGAGCCTGGACATTTCCATTGCAACTGCCCATACATGTACTGCCTCTATGGCCAGGTATGAGGCCGAATCCAAGGCCTGTAAGAGGAGGCCAAGGCCAACAAAGCTAGTAGTGACCATACAGGTCAATGGCATGGATGTGCAAGGATTAATTGACTCAGGGTGCTGCCAGACTCTGGTGAGAGTAAGTCTAGCAGGGCCTGAAACAGTTCCCACAGGCACTGTCTATTTGCAATGCATTCATGCGGATGTGCTGTGCTCCCTTACTCCACGGAGAAGGTGCCTCTGAGCATGCAGAACCATCAGATCTGTGTGGCAGTAGCCCTGAGCCTGGCATATCTGGTAATAATCGGGCAAGACTGGAGTTTTTTTTAGAGACCTGATGCAGTCTGAGAATGGGGAGCCAGTCTGACACTGGAGACAAGGAAACAGCAGAGCCACAAGCCTTAGCAGGCGAAGGCAAGGAGTTAGACCCAGGACAAGGAGCATGGGCCCCCGCAGATGGCATCTTGGCTGGAGTGGGACGGACTTTCTCCAAGGGGGACAAACAGAAGAAATTAAGTGAGCCGGCAGTGACCAACATATTTTTGGACTAAATGGATTTTGTTGAAGAACAAAGAAACGACTCAACATTGGGATGAACCTATGAACAGCTCACCTGGGTCAATGGTGAGGTGGTAGAACGTCGATTCCAGAAACAATGGCCTTACTTCAAGCTAGAGAAAATATAGAGAACAGAGAAGGACCACCAGATAGGAAATGTTAAAATGCAATTGCTTGTCCCAAAGAAGTACCTCAGGGAAATACTATATCTGCCACATGCCACACCCTGTGGGGGACACCTTGGTCAGGGGAAAACTCTCAACCAGGTGACACTTTGTCCACCAGGAGGTACAAGAGTACTGTGCCTCCTGCCCAGAATGCCAGTGGGCAAGTCAAGGGAAGGTAACCTGGACCCTGCTGATACCCCTCCCTGTGGTAAGGGACCATATCTGAGGGGATCAGCCTGAACCTAGTGGGCCCATTGGAAAAGAGTGCAGCTGGATTCCAGCACAGACTAGTCCTATTAGTCTATGCCACACGGTACCCCTAGGTGATTCCACTACACTCCACAAAGGCGAAAACCCTTGCCCTGGAGCCCCTGAAAGTGTTCACCCAGGTGGGGATCCCTTGGGAAATAATCATAGATCAGGGCACCAACTTTATGTCCCAACTTATGAGGGAACTGTGTAGCTTGTTGATGCTAAAAGCAATAAGAACATCAGTGTACCACTCCCAATTCTATGGTCTGGTAGAGAGATTAAAGTAGGCTGCAGAATTTTGTAGCCTTGGAACCCTGCCCCTGGGACCAATTACTTCCACCACTCCTGTTCCCCATCCATGAAGTCTGTCAGGCATCGACAGGGTTCTTCCCATTCAAATTACTATACAGGAGACAGCTGAGGTGAGTACTAGACCTCCTTTGGGAGACATGGGGTGAACTAAGTTCCACAGCTCCGAATTCAGTACACTATGTGCTATAACTAAGAGAGAAATCAAAGGCAATAGGAGAGTTTGTGAGAGAAAATCTACCCAAGGCACAACGAGGCAAGTGCAAGTGTACAATAAGGGAACTCATGTCCGGGAGTTCCAACCGAGGGACTGGACGTTACTCCTGCTCCCCACCTTGGAATCCAAATTTTGGCTAGATGGCAAGGCCCCTTTGAAGTGATCAGATGAATTGGGGCAGTAAATTATGAGGTTCATCAACCCAGAAAAAGGAAAGACATTAAGATGTACCATGTCAACCTGCTAAAGGCCTAGAAATATTGAGATGGGCTCCAGGTAATGCCATATCCTCCAGAACTCAGGCCCCAGGCTCCCATAGCCCCCAGCTCTGACTAAGTCCTGGTCAGAGAAGACCTGCAGATGTAGCAAAAGTGGCAGATCCAAAAACTTGCCCAGTCCTTCTTGGCAGTCTTTTCCACAGTTGCAGAACAAACTCATCTAGCGTTCCATCACAGAAAGACAAACAGGGAACAACATAAGCGAGAACTTTTGGCCATTGCCGAAATGGTATAGAATGAACTGCAAGCTATACTAGACCTTAGGGTAGTCGAAGAGTCACATGGTGCGTGGTGAAGCCCGATTGTGATGGTATCTAAAAAGGACGTGTTGACCGATTCTTCAGAGACTTCCGGAAGGTCAAAGGGGTATCCAGATTGGAGGCCTACCTGATGCTGAGGGTTGACAAATTGTTAGAGAGGTTAGGGGCCGCCAAGTATATCTTCACCCTCGACCTAACCAGGGGTCATTGGCAGATCCCTTGATTCTGGAGTCCTGAGAAAAGACAGCCTTCCACACGCTGTTTGGCCTGTACCAATTTCAGACAATACTGTTTGCCCTTCATGGAGCAACAGCCACCTTCCAAAGGCTGATGCGCAAGGTGCTTCATCCTCATGAGCAGGATGCAGCTGTGTGCGTCGATGATATCGTCATCTACAGCAAGTCCTGGAATGAGTATTTGAAACATATTGCAAGAGTTTTGCAGGCCGTCCAGAACTGCTGGATTTACAGCTAATCCTGCCAAGTGTTGCATGGCTAATTGAGAGGTGATGTACCTGGGGTATGCAGTGGGGAGGAGGGGCCTGTGCCCCTTGGTGGTAGGACAGGTCTAAGCTCTGGCAGAATGTCCTGCACCCACCACAAAGAGGTAGGTATGATGCTTCCTGGAACTGGTGGGCTATTATAGGCAGTTTATCCTGGATTTCACGACAATTGTGGCCCTGCTAATGGACCTGGTGAAAAACACAGCCCCCAGGACAATCCAGTGGTCTCTGGATTGCACCACAGCCTTCAAAAAATTGAAAGATCAACTGACTTGGGAGCCTATCCTGTTCCACCCTGATTTTCTAAACCTTTCACCCTGCAGACAGATGCCTCCAATATCAGCCTGGGAGCCATGTTGTCCCAAGAGGTGGCAGGAGAAGAACACCCAATCCTTTACCTCAGCTGGAAATTGTTCCCCTGGGAAGTGGCATACTCAGTGATAAAGAAGGATTCCTTGGCAGTAAAATGGGCCATTGAAGCACTCTGCTCTTACTTATGGGGCCAGCCATTCCATCTCATGACAGATCATGCAGCTCTCCAGTAGCAGAACACCACAAAAGACCATAACTTGAGGATTATGCGCTGGTACCTCTCACTGTACCTGAACAAGTTTGAGGTACTGCGTTGAGTGGCATGTGACCACAAGAACGTGGACTTCTTTTTGCAGGACAGAGGAGACCTATCCCTACAGATCGACCCTGCAGCACTCAGCCTGAGGGGATGGGTGTGTGATGGGGCTTACAGACCCTACACTATGGAAAAAAGAAGTGGTGGAACAGTATAGAGCCAAAAAGGCCCTGTCTCTGAGCTGGGCATGCTCCCTATGGAGGGCCTGCTTAAAAGGGAGCTCTGGTAGTCTGGCAGGGGGAGCATGGAGGAGAGAGTGACTGCAAGTAAGCAGACAGGCTGCAGCCACTGAGGCAGAGCAATCTATAGGGGACGTTCCATGATTGTGAGTAAGACTTGGCTGGGATTCCCCCTTCCCTCTGACTAAGGGGTGAGGGGGGACAACTAGACTCTGAGGATGAGCTGGGAAACAGCCCCACCATCACCTGCATCTGAAGCCCTGAACTTTCTAGGCTGTAAGCAGAAGGCTGGGGGCCAGGCCCCAAACTGAAAGGAAACAGGGGAGGTAGGAAGAACCTCAGGGGGAGGTTGATCTACTGTGGCAGCCTAAAAGGGCTGAGACACCCCGCACCTTTCTCCCTTTGGGCCCTTGGCCAGGACTCAGTGGAGAGGGAAGGCCTGGGTCCCCCTATCCTTCCCTCTTCCCCCAGACTCCTGAGAGATCCTGGAGGATTCCAAGGGGGTATGACGAACTGTGGCTTGGCCATTGGAGCCACAGACTGTCCGGAAGATCCATCTCAAGGTTTGGGGAGATTATTTGGCTGTGGCCTCACCAGAAGGCCTGCTGGCCCCCAACCAAAGTCCACTACAGGACACTTGTGGAGGAAGGTGCTACCTGTGGTGAGTGAAGACATCCAAATCGGCCCAATTTGAGCAAGGTGGCAAAATCTGGCCCTGGGTGTGCAAATTGGTTTAGAATTCCCAACAAGTATTTTCCTCCACACCTTAAAATGGACTTGCTCTGAGTGTTATGATTTTTAACACCATGTCTGTTCAGACTTTAGGTGTTGCATTAAAGCCTCTACAGAATTACATACAAATGCAGTTCATAAATAGAAATGTTTAGGGAAGTGGCTTGATTCTTCAATTAAGGTAGGGCATAGGCACTAGTGTGGTGATAAATTCAGTACATGCACATTCAGGCTCTCTGGTTAGGCCCAATGTTTGCCTGATTCAGCATAGCATGCTTTAATAATGTAATTCAATTCTTCCTCATTTTTAATATTATTTGAGCCCTTTAATATAATTTGGTGAGCTATTACAGTTGTTACAGCTGCTAGTTTTTCCCTTAATACTGATTTCACTTATGACCTCAGTCAGAACAAGATTTAAAGTTTGGGATGATGTAAGTGAATAAGGATTATTAGATTTATTCATATGGCAATTTAAATAAGAAACTGCCTGGCTTAAAATAAACGATAAATGAAAAATGCATGTGATTTATAGACCCATCCATTCTAAAGATTTATAAGTGGAGGAGGATGATTAAGTAAGAGACAGACCTGATTACATGAAATATGTAATTTGTATAATGCAATATTGGAAGCAAGCTGCTAAACAGCACCAGCATAACAATGATTGGCTAAACAGTTTATTACAATATTACTGTACAGCTGGTATGCAGTCATGTAAGCAGTGGACATGCAGACCGCTGAGCATTTTTATTCCTGTTACCTCACAACTGGGGGATAATATTGTGACGGGTTGGATCACAGAAACCCCCTTGGGAGCTGCCACCCGATGTGCCAAGACTACCCCTTGCTTCTGTTTTCCCTGCCAGCTCAGGACTCCAGCCCCCTGTCTTGCTGAGCGAGACACTTCAGTCTGGCTCCAGCACAGACCAAGGGTCTGAACCACTTGTCCCAAAGCTGCAAGTTTACCCAAAAACAGCTCACAGGAGTGTGCTTGTCTTTAGCACTCAGATGCCCAACTCCCAATGGGGTCTAAACCCAGATAAATCCGTTTTACCCTGCATAAAGCTTATGCAGGGCAAACTCATAAGTTGTTCGCCCTCTATAACACAGATAGAGAGATATGCACAGCTGTTTGCTCCCCCAGGTATTAATACATACTCTGAGTAAATTACTAAATAAAAAGTGATTTTATTAAATACAAACAGTAGGATTTAAGTGGTTCCAAGTAGTAACAGACAGAACAAAGTAAGTCACAAGCAAAATAAAATAAAATGCGCAAATCTATGCCTAATCAAACTAAATACAGATAATCTCACCCTCAGAGATGCTTCAGTAAGTTTTTCTCAGACTGGACACCTTCCAGGCCTGGGCACAGTTCTTTCCCCTGGTACAGCTCTTGTTCCGGCTTAGGTGTTATCTAGGGGTTTCTCCATGATGGCTCCTCTCTCTTCTCTTCCACCCCTTTATATATCTTTTGCATAAGGCGGGAACCCTTTGTCTCTCTGGGTTTCCACCCCCCCTCACTGGAAAAGCACCAGGTTAAAGATGGATTCCAGTTCAGGTGACATAATCACATGTCACTGCAAGACTTCATTACTCACTTGCCAGCACACACATATACAGGAAGACTCACAGGTAAACACAGTCATCTGCAGACAATGGTCCTTGTTAATGGGAGTCATCAAGATTCCAAACCATCCTTAATGGCCCACACTCTACATAATTACAATAGGCCCTCAGAGTTATGTTTTATATTTCTAGTTTTAGATACAAGAGTGGTACATTTATACAAATCAGATGATCATACTCAGTAGATTATGCACTTTGTAATGATACCTTACAAGAGACCTTTTGCACGGAGCATATCCCAGTTGCATTATATTCACTTATTGTCAAATTTTTATAAAACTATCCCAGTTACATTATATTCACTTATATTTTTATAAAACCATATAGACTGCACAACGTCACAAATATGTTTGATGAAAAGGCTCTTCCTTTCAGTCACTGAAATGGAGTCTCTCTTAGAGCATGTTATGAAATGTGTGTCCCTTTCAAGCTTTGTTTATTCCACCCCCATTTCAGAGCCCCGATGAATCTTCTCTTTTTCCACTTTCCTACGAACAGAAATGCAGGCACCCTCAAGGCCACGCGCCATGATTCCTGTCCTCTGCAGCCCACCAACTTTCCAGAATCAGCCACAGAAGGGGATTGCTGCAGGGCCCTGTATGGTATTCACTCCTTCACAGGGGTGGAGCATGCTCAGACGCACTGTCGCAAAAACTAGAGGACCAAAAATAATTGTTCAGCTTTTCTACTATTTATCAGATAAGAGCAAACTAATTTGTTCCCTGCATTAAGCTTATATTATATTGCATGTCACTTTAAGGACAGAAAGGACCTTTATGATCATCTAGTCCAGGGGTCGGCAACCTTTCAGAAGTGGTGTGCCAAGTCTTCATTTATTCACTCTAATTTAAGGTTTCGTGTGCCAGTAATACATTAACATTTTTAGAAGGTCTCTTTCTATAAGTCTATGATATATAACTAAACTATTGTTGTATGTAAAGTAAATAAGGTTTTTAAAATGTTTAAGAAGCTTCATTTAAAATTAAAATGCAGAGTCCCCCGGACTGGTGGCCAGGACTCGGGCAGTGTGAGTGCCACTGAAAATCAGCTCGCGTGCCACCTTTGGTACGCGTGCCACAGGTTGCCTACCCCTGAACTAGTCTGACCTTCTGCATAACACAGGCCACAGAATTTTACTGAGTGCTTCCTGAATTTTATCTTTATTTTAGCACTGAATAGGTGCCACTGAAGGACAAAATTTCTTTCTGTGAATACTTGCTCCTGATTAATGTACTATAAGGCCTCATGGATTACATAGATTAATAGTACTTTGACATCTCTAAACCCTAGAGCCCTATTGTGAACTGCAGCTTGAAATGTGTGCAATCTGATCACAAACAAATAAAAAATAATGCAGTGTCTGATGATTGTGACTAGGCAATGCATACTCACCTGCAGCTTTGGTTAAGGGTACCAGCCTATGCCATGGTAGAGGAATTAATAAACTTTTTATGGGGAAACGTAACACATGCATTCAAAATGAGGGGGTCTTCAATAACAATTTGCATGAAACAGTGTTGACCCAGAAAATTCTAATCTAAATCCCAATCTGATTTGTATAGAGTAATTTAATTTCCTCCCTACTAGTTATATGGATTTTATCAATTATACCAATTAAATTGTCAAGCAGATTTATTGACCAGTCATCCTTATGACACTTTCTTTGATGTACTATTCTGGTATCATCAACTGGTCATGCATGTCTAATTTCAGGTTTTGGTGTCATTATGTACATTTGAAAAGCAATCAGAATTCTCAAAAGGAAGGCTTGTAATAAATTACTGCTATGAGCCAAATTTTCAAAAGGGGTCGCTACATTTTTCACCTACAATTTTGTGCCTGCAATTAATGGAAGGTGCAATCAATTTAGATGCCTGACGATCTGATTTGTGGGATATATGACAATTCTGACTATAAATCAGGCAGTTAGAGATCTGTATGTTAACAGCTACATTCCAAAATAGATTGCTTTTGCAAGAATGCACATGCAATTTATTGTGAATGCAAAATTTCAGGTACAAAATTAGAGGCCCCTTTTAAAATTTGCCAACCTCTGCTTCTTTTTACACTGAATTCTTTCTATTCCTTGGTGTGCTGGTCAGTTGATAATGTTTTCTGAAATAACCTTGTTATCCACTGTGATTAATTTGATTATTAAAATAAATTTGAATTTGACAGAATGGATTAGTAGAATCAGACACCTCATTTCCATGAAATTAGTTGCAAAAAATATATTTTTATGTGTTGCAACTCTGGATTTCTTTTTAACCTATTCTAAAACATTACACAAGACAAGAGAAAAATGCCAGGAAAGTCAGCCACTATCTGCTAGTTGCAGTCAAAGAGAAATAAAGGTGCAAAATGGAAATCATCACCCTGGAGAAGATTCACTAGTCAAACAGAAAAGAGCAAATCTAAGTAACAAGTAACCCATTCATTAGAATGTGTTTCCCCTCTCCCACTAGATGGGTTGCCTTAGTCAGAGTAAGAGAAAAAAAGCTGACAGAGTCAGTGGAAAGTGAAAGTAAAAGTATTCTGGGGTGTGGTGCAGTCATTAGACAGTTCTAGGGTAGACCACCACTTTCTAAAGTTAGCGATGCCAACTTTCTAATCACACAAAACTGAACACCCTAGCCCCGCCCCTTCCCCAAGGCCATGCCCCCCCACTCACTACATTCCCCCTCCCTTGGTGGTTCACTCTCCCCCACCCTCACTCACTGTCACTGGGCCGGGGCAGGTTGTTGGGGTGAGGGAGGAGGGTGAGGGCTCTAAATGGGGGTGCAGGCTCCAGTGTGGGGCCTGAAATGAGGGGTTCAGGGTGCGGGAGGGGGCTGTGGGTTGAGGCAGGGGGATGAGGTGCAGGAGGGGGTACAGGCTTTGGAATGGAGGTGTGGGCTCTGGGGTGGGGCTGGGGATGAGGATGAGGATGAAGGGCTTGGGGTGGAGGAGCGGGCTCTGCGTTGGGGCACTGGCTTACCTCAGCAGCTCCCGGTCAGCCCCACACTGTGCCCCGGAAGCAGCCAGCAGGTCTGGCTCCTAGGTGGCGGGGCCAGGAGGCTCCGTGTGCTGCTCTCACCCGCAGGCTCTCAGTCACAGTTCCTGGCCAATGGGAGTGTGGAACTGGTGCTTGGGGTGGAGGCAGCGTGCGGAGCCCCATATCCTTCCTTCCCCCCCCCCCCCCCCCCCGTCTAGGAGCTGGACCTGGCCACTTCCCAGGCACAGCCCAGTGTCAGGACAGGTAGGGACTAGCCTGCCTTAGCCCTGCAGCACTGCCGACCGGACTTTTACCTGCCCGGTTGGCAGTGCTGTCTGGAGCTGACAGGGTCCCTTTTCCACCAGGCGTTCCTGTCAAAAACCAAACACCTGGCAACCCTAAGATGTATTAAAGGATTGTTGGTGTTGAAGACAATGTGGACTCATCCTGTTCCTTTGGAGATCCCTGGCTCTATAGTATCATCATGGCACATTTCATAGCTGGTCTCTGTATTTCCCACCCCAAGCATTCAAAAATCATGAGTCAGGTCCCCCACCCCATCCCAAATCATGAGATTTGCTTTAAAGGAGCTTTTTAAAAAAATACATTGGGGGGGAGGGGTGTATTTGCCTTCTAGTTACTGAGCCTTTAAGGTACACTCTGGTCACGTGGTCAAGCTTTTCTTTCCAACCATGAGGACTAGAAACTCTTTCTTTCAATGGAAGATGAGATTCTCACCTACTCACATGCTTCCACAAGCTAGAATTTAAGAAAAACACCCCCCAAAAATCATGACACTTGGCAACACTATTGGGATTAGCTCCTAAATAGTACATTAGCAGATAAAACTGCAAAGTGCTTTTAAACCAGATTACAAAGAAGTCAGTTTTTAGACAGTTTTACATGCCACTTGCCATTAATGTGTGTTATAAAATAAATAAATCAGGAGCAGGCCAGTTGACAGACAGTGGGGTGACAGTGATAGTTAGCACTCTTATTGAACCCCTATGACAGGGATCGGCAACCTTTGGCATGCAACCTGCCAGGGTAAGCTGAGGTTCGCTGCTCCAGGCCAATGGGGGTGGTGGGAAGCAGTGGCCAGCACATCCCTCAACCCGCGCCACTTCCCGCAGCCCCCATTGGCCTGGAGCAGCGAACTGCGGCCAGTGGGAGCCGCGATCGGCCAAACCTGCAGACGGATGCGGCAGGTAAACAAACCGGCCCGGCCTGCCAGGGTGCTTACCCTGGCCGACCGCATGCCAAAGGTTGCCGATCCCTGCCCTATGATTAGTGTAAAGGTCTGATGGTCTCTCCAAAATTAACTCATGTCATCCAGATGGGCCATTTCATCTTCAGTCACTGAAAGTCAAAGTTCCATAAGTGCTAAACCTACCTGGAGCCAGAATCCCACTATCGACTGTCTTTAGCATTGCAATATTTATTCTGACGGGACATGCTAGTACAGAACTATCATCAGCTAAAGTTCTTTATGGAACAGATTAGCCACAGCTGCAATGAAAATTAACCACCTGGTCTAGGGTCAGTCAGCATGTTATGATGCAAAGTGCCCAGTGAAATAAAGATGCTAAGCTGAAATGACTTGTTAGCAGAATTTACAACAATCCTTACAACACTGGCATTTTCCAGCCAAATGCATGCAGGTGAGCATGTGTATGTATTTACAGCACCCAGAAAGTACAGAGCCAAACACTTGCCTCCATGCCAATGTCCTTTCCCAGAATTCCCATGCATGAGGCAGCTACAGCTAGCAAGCACATACTGAGCATGAGCAGTAGGGTGCTGCTAGTGTTGCCAACAGCACTAAACACTACACAAGAAGTTGTTTTACTGGGTGTGTGGCATGGCCATGGAACTGTCTCCCCTGTTCACTAAAAGTCACCAGGAGCCCTCTACTGGAGGCAGCATAGGGCTACATCATTTCTAAAGCTGTTACCTTCAGCACCTCCCGAGACATTCTGCCCAGCTCCTCTCCCATCCACTGCCACACCATTGCTGCGCCTCCACTCCAAAATATAGCTCTGGTTGTTAGGACCCTTACATGTGCCTCAAAATCCCCTTCCTCCTGAGGCTGTGCAAGAATATAAGACTAAGAACCTTGATCCAAGGATGCTTGTGCAAGAAACAAGCAGATCCACCTCTTGGTCTGTTGAGGTGTAACAGGAATGCTTTTAAAACAGCAAAGGAAAGGGGTTTTTCAAAATGTTTAAAGAAATTTGTTAACTGGTTTTATTTCTTCATGCACAATAACCTCAAGCTAACAGATAGTTAGTAACGGAGACAGATTGCATTGGAGAATGGTCCTAACACTAGTACGATCATGGGATGCATAAATAGGGGAATTTCAAGTAGGAGTAGAGAGGTTATTTCTCCTCTGTATTTGGCACTGGTGTGATTGCTGCTGTGACTGTGTCTTATCCTGGTGCCCACAATTCAAGAAGGATGTTGATAAATTGGAGGGAGTTCAGAGAAGAGCCATGAAAATGAGTAAAGGTTTAGAAAACATGCCTTTTAGTGATTGAGGTCTTTGAGCCTATTTAGCTGATTAAAGAGGTTAGGGGGTGACTTGATTGCAGTCTATAAGTATCTAAACAGGGAACAAATATTTAATAATGGGCTCTTCAATCGAGCAGAAAAAGGTGTAACATGATCCAATGGCTGGAAGATGAAGATAGACAAATTCAGACTGGAAATAAGGTGTAAATTTTGGACTGTGTGGATAATTAACCATTGAAACAATTTGCCAAGGGTCGTGGTGGATTCTCCATCACTGACAATTTTTAAAACAAGATGGAAAGTTTTTTTTAAAAGCTCTGCTCTAGGAAGAATTTTTGGGAAGTTCTATGGCCTGCGTTATACAGAATTTCAGAAGAGGTAATCACACTAGATCAGGGGTCGGCAACCTTTCAGAAGTGGTGTGCCGAGTCTTCATTTATTCACTCTAATTTATGGTTTCGCGTGCCAGTAATACATTTTAACCTTTTTAGAAGGTCTCTTTCTATAAGTTTATAATATAACTAAACTATTGTTGTATGTAAAGTAAATAAGGTTTCAAAATGTTTAAGAAGCTTCATTTAAAATTAAATTAAAATGCAGAGCCTCCCAGACCGGTGGCCAGCACCTGGGCAGTGTGAGTGACACTGAAAATCAGCTCGTGTGCCGCCTTCGGCACGCATGCCATAGGTTGCTACCCCTGCACTAGATGATTCTGGCCTTGGAATCTAGGACTATGAATTAAATATATTGCCTGTAAAAATATTTTTAAAAAAATTAGGAAACTATGTAGACACCAATAATCATGTACTTTATTTAAAGGGCTTAACAGAGAGAAGTTAATGGTCCTGAAATATTAATATGGACATCCTAAATGAAACTAAAAACTAGTGTTCTTGGCACAATCGCTAAAGGGAAATCTCCAGGCCACAAAGGCAAAGCACATTAAGAATTACGGGAACTAAAAACAAGCCCAGTATCAGAGCTACTGTACAAGGACTGGAAAAAATTAAAAAAAAGTTTCATCTTGCACACAAGTTAAGAATAGCCATACATCATTCTAGGTTACATCAAGAGCAAGACAATAACATTTTGCTTAACATATTGGAAATGTAATTTCTTCCCGTTCGCTATCATAGTACAGATAAGTCATCTCCATGCAAAAAATGCTTCTATGTATTTTTTCTCCATTTCACAGAAGCAGGGCTCATGTCATGGGGGGGGGGGAGGGGGAGAAATCACCTTACAAGCAGGCTTAATTTACATATTTGTACTGATTTGTAATATATATTTATACATATGAAACTGCATTGACCCCAGGTGTTACAGAATGGAGAATATGCTCCTTCATTCCCACTTAAAGTCATTTGATAATTGATTTTTCCACCACACTAGTTTTACACTGACTTCAGTGAAGTTACTCCTGATTAACCCCAGTGTCGGAGCAGAATCGATCTCTATAGGACAAATGCTGATCTTGTTGACACCTCTAAACCTGGAGTAATTCCACTGAAGCCAGTGGAGTTCCTCCTTGGCCTTCCAGCCACCCTTGACACAGCTGACTGCTGTTCTTGAAATTCTTTCCTCCCTTGGCTTCTGTGTCCCTGCCCTTTCTTGGCTCTACTCCTACCTCTCTAAATGCTCCTGGGTGTCCTTTGGAGGCTCCTCCTCATCCACCCCCCAATTTTCTGTGAGAGACCCACAGGGCCCTGTCCTTGGTCCCCTTCTCTTCCCCTATACATCTTCTCTCTAGGTAATCTCATCTGCGAACACTAATTCAACTATCATATCTGTGCCGACAACTCACAGATCTACCTTTCTACTCCAAACTTATCTCCTGTCCAAAACTAGAAGCTTGACCTGTCTCTGCCACTTCAAGCGGAATATGGCTAGACAGAGCTCTGAATCCCCTCCCCACAAAGTCCTCCCTCTTTTCTAGACCACCATGGACACTGCCACCATCCTGCCTGACCTGTCACTCAGACCATAATCTGAGTGTCTTCTTGGACTCAGCCTGGCTATGAGGACCTAGAGAGGTCAATGTCTAAATTTTGCTGATCATTTCTGCACACCATCTCTTTCCTACTCATCCTCACAGCTAAAAAACTCTTGTCCATACTCTCATCATCTCTCATCTTGATTACTGCATCATCCCTCTTTCTGGCCTTGAGAAATGCAATCTTATCACTCATTAATTTAAAATGCTGTGCAAAGCTCGTTTTCATAGCTCATCACTTTGACCACATCAGCCCTCTCTTTGCATCCTTCCACTGGCTTCCTCTTCTTTATTGTATCCAACAAACGGATGGTATTCATTTTCAAGGCCCTTCATAGTACATCTCTACCCTAGCTATCTTTTCTTATTGGTAACAAGCTGTCGATTCTCAACTCCAATCATCCCGGGATGTCAGCGTCCACTGCCCATTTGTTAAACTCTCAAATACACACTGTGGAAGCAGAGAAGGAACTGACAGGAAGGGGATGCAATGCATGACAGTTCGTTATTAGGGTTACAGTTAGCCTAACTCTTGCTAACGAACTGTCATGCATTGCATCCCCTTCCTGTCAGTTCCTTCTCTGCTTCCACAACACCTTCATGCTCTCATGTTGCCCCATGCTCTTCGGAAGCACATCCCACAAACATCCACAAAGCCATCTCAAATCCTTCCACAACCGCTCCTTTGCCATGATGCCTGCAAAAAACTTGACAAGTTAGACTACTGGTGTGTCTCATTGTTTCCTTGTCCTCCTCCATCTGTTTGTAGTCATCTGTTATTTCTCATTTCTGCTTAGATTGTCAACCCCTTTGGGCAGGGGTCTTTGTTCTGTGTTTGTACATCACCTTGTACGATGGCCTAAGTCATAGACTTGGATCCCTCTAGGCCAGTGGTGGGCAACCTGCGGGCCTGGCTGCCACTTTCCACAGCTCCCATTGGCCAGGAACAGCAAACCACGGCCACTGAGAGCTGCGGGCGGCCATGCAAATGTAAACAAAAGGTCTGGCAGCCCACCAGTGGATTACCCTGATGGGCCACGTGTGGCCTGTGGGCCACAGGTTGCCCACCACTGCTCCAGGCACTATGGTAATACAAATTATTAATAAATAATAATAAAACTAGAATGCGATCAGAATCTGGCTCTACAGAACTGGTCTGTCTTTTAGAGATGCTAAGCACCTGCAATCAACGTCAATTGGAGACGCAAATATCCAGCCCCTCTAATAGTAGGCCATATGGGCTTAGCTATTGGGCCCCAGAATCTGGTGTTCAGCCTGGTTATAACAGAACACAGTTGAGGCACAGAAGACTTATCTGTCATCTTTGACACAAGTTTTGTTTCATGTCATAATTTTAAAACGGTTTTTAAAATGCTTCAGGACATTTGTCAAAAGCATAAATGGCATTAATTTTGTCAGCCCATGTTTACAATACAATTAGGTAGAGCTTTCTGCATGGCAAAGATACCAGGACAGCGATGAAACAATTTTCAAAGGAATCAGCTATGAATAGTTCATAGGCCGCTGCCAAAAATCAGCAGAAGACTATTTAAAATATAGAATTAAAATATGAGTCGAGTGATCATTAAGAAGGGAGAAAGCTTCATGAATTATTTGCAAATTGTCATATTGTGAATGAGACAACAATGAATTGTTTAGCTTTGCCAATAAGTACTATGAATTACTACTCTTTTGATGATTACTGAATAAGTTATAGTGCTATAAATTTCAGGGACCAAATTCTGTTCTCTGGCATAAATTGATGGCAACATACTGAAGGCAATGGAGTTATTTTGGATTTATACTGGTATGACCAATAGCAGAATAAAGGCCACAAATGAATTAGATGGAGTAGTTACACATTAAAGACCCAAGTCCTTCTGGAAAGAAAATTATTTTTCAAAGCATTGAAAAAAGTCATTTGAAAACTTAAGGAAAAACCTAACTAAAGTTTCCCAATATTACTGGTAACTGGGTATGTGTATTAGGGAATATTCAGGTTCGCAAACAGCTATCGTAAACTGCAATGTTACTGTCATTATGAAATATCACTAAAATAGAAATAATTATCAACTATTCCAGTGCTGCCTTACATACACCTCCACCCCGATCTAACGCGACCCGATATAACATGAATTCGGATATAACGCAGTAAAGCAGCGCTCCAGTGGATCAAAGCAAGTTCGATATAACGCGGTTTCACCTATAATGCAGTAAGATTTTTTGGCTCCCGAGGACAGTGTTATATCGGGGTAGAGGTGTACCTGATACTATATGTGGGCAAAATGTACCCACATCCCTGTCCCCTGTAATGGGTACCGTACTTCAGGTTTAAGTTCAGATGGAAGTTTGCCATGTTCTACCCACACACACAGCCTCCTCTGGTTTAATGTTGCCCCCTTGTTCAATAGCAGTTTAAAACCTAAGGCAAGTCAGACAACCTCTAATTTAAGGGGGTTAGGAAGAAACTTTCCCTTTGGGCAGGTCCTCCCATAATTGCTAATTTCAGGGCTTCTTGCTCCTTCCTATCGGCCATTGTCAGAGTCAGGATCTTAGATTAGAATGATTGACCATAGATTCAGTAAAGCAATTCCAATGTGCTTGCATAAATGCGCTGAAGCCCAGATCTTAGGCAGCAGCCAAGCTATGCTCAGCACATCTCAGGAAGTGGGGGACATTAAGCAACCTTTACAACAAATGGCCAGTTTGGTCCCCAGCATGAAGTAGAGTAGCTACTCTATTTTTCACCAGGTGCCCATGTCTTCTAAAGGCCATTGTGGCAGCTAGGGATATCTGGAGTATAGTGAAGCTCTAGCTATCCCTCCTCCCACCTGAGCAAGCCTCCTACCTCAAGGGGTGGCTTAGGAGCCACTAGGGCAGACCTACTCCATCTGAGGATTCCCCTGTCTATATAGGGAGGGCTGGTTTTCTAGCTGTGTTGCACTGCTGTAGGAAGCAGTGTGATGAGCTTCAGGGGATACAGAATACCTGGCATTATTCAAATGACACCAGGAGTGGCAATGACTGACTAGAAGGAATGAGAAGCAGGTGACTTCTTCCAGAGGACAGTCACTAGAGCACAGAGTCTTTGACATAATGAGAAAGTAGAAACGAGGGGGAGAACGAGGGTCTCCTGTTGGAGCACAGGATCCCACAAAAGACTGCTGTGTCTTGTTCCATTTATGACAGAGCAACAGACACAGGCTGAATGCCATTAGTTGACAGCAACTCTCACCTCATCCTCTTCCAGCTCCTTTCTGTAATAAATGCTGATGGTTTCATATTAAAAAAATATTCACACTGCCTTATGGATATAAATAGTGCAACATAGACCATGCAATATCAAAAGAACAAAGATATGTGCATCATCTAAAGGAGTAACTCCACAAGTCGGCCAGCAGATGTCTCTGTATTTCTTGTATGTACCATGTAATAGAATAGTTTAATTGCTTTCTGTGAAGAATGGTAAAATTCAGACATTTAAATGCACATTAGAGTGGGGGGACCAGGCAAAGCTCCAGACTCAAAATGGTGTCCATTTCTTTTATTTAAAATTGCTCTTTGGATTAATCTTGAAAGCCTTTGTGGAAGAAGTGGGTGGGGCTAAGGACAGGGGTTGAGCAAGATATGGGTTACTACATTAGGATAGTAAATTTTTCATTTACATTTAAAAATTAAGAATAGATTTGAGACTCAGCAGTAAACTTTACTATATTCTTACTAAGGCTTAAATCACACAACCAGAGAGGCATGACATGAAAAACACCTTTATTCACATGAAATCAGATTTTAAATGTTATAAATTTGCAATCTATACACAGGAAGACACCAATTAAATAAAACAAAGTCCCTCTGAAATGAGCATAAAGCATGGATCACTAAACCACCACCACCAAGTTCACTCAGACTATTGTTAATACACCAAGTTGACCGAAAAGTGTCCAAATTCCAAGTCAATTTATAGGAGGTGTAATCAATCTGAAGACTGGCCACAATCAGTGCCTGAAACAGCCCTAACACATCACACCCCTCTACTGAGACCCCTCTGTTCTCGTGAGATTTCAAAATGGCTAGTTTTGCCTGACCTAGTAACCGGTTAGCCAGGTAGGAAACCAGCCGAATGCAAGCACTGCATCTCGCTCCCAGAACAAGCAGAGTCTTGGAGAAAGCCAATCCCA
This sequence comes from Terrapene triunguis, assembly GCF_002925995.2. NCBI lineage: Eukaryota > Metazoa > Chordata > Testudines > Emydidae > Terrapene > Terrapene triunguis. Next base: position 15,452,674 of record NW_020664435.1, on the reverse strand, counting down.
GATTGCTGAAAAGCTGCTGCAGAAAATAAAAGAGGATTAAGATGGGGGAGATAAAGGAAAAAATTAATCATCATGTCTGAGGACTAACAGAAAGGGCACTGTGCAGACACCTCAGCGGTGCTATGGTTCACAAAATGACTGGCTGCTGTGCAGGACCCTCCTCTGAAAGTAATGAAGGGCTTAGGAAGAGGAGGTTTGAACAGCATCCTCCAAGCCAGGGACATGTAGAGTCAACCAGGGACAGAGCCATGCTCCAGGTTGTATAAGGGAGATCAGAGACGGTGGGATAATGCCGCACCTTGACACACATACCGTAGAGCTCCTTCTTGGTCATGGCTACAAAAGGAACATTTACCAGGACAATAATCTGCCTGGGAGCTTAAGGATCTCATCTGTGGAAGGGGAGACCACCAGTGAGGGGAACACAGAATTCCACCCTGCAAAATTTTTCTGCAGATGTTGTGCAGCCCACTGAGGGAGCACCGCCTGGAATTCAGCCAGAATCTTATCGAAAAAAATGTAAGAGCTGCCACTATTTCCAGTGTGACTAACAATGAACAACCAGGTGGGACAGGTTGGTCAATCCAGGCTGAGTAAAGGCAGAAACCAGGCTCCTGCAGGAAAGAGCTTCATAGTGGGAAAAGTGGGTTAAAAAACAGTGGCTCTTCCAAGAGTCACAGTCTAAAAAAAGCTGGGTCAGGCTGTGTGCTGTATAGAAGCTGTTAAAAAGGCCACTATAGAATGGAGGCAAATCTAAACTCTAATCGACCAGGTGCAACTCAAGGCCCATCCACACAACACAATAGAGGACAGGCCAGACAGGAGTCTGAGTACAGCAACCACTGAACAAAGTGGAGGCGAAAAGCTGCCATCCTACTGACCAGGCCAATGAGCCCCTGGCTACCCTCAATTAGTGGCTGGAGCAGTAAGGCATGGGGCAACCAGTGGTAACCATCCAAAAAAAATAGTTAATGTTCTTCTGAATCTGGTCCAGGAGGCCTAGGGGAGAATCCAGCCACACCAGTTGGTGCCACAACATTGAGGTCACAAGGTTGTTAGCTATCAAAACCCATCCTCAAAAAGAAAATCCAGGAAGGAGTCAGCACCATCTCGGAAGGCAGTTCTGCACCTTCTCCTCAGCCCCCTCCCAGTTCCTTAACATGTATTGTTCAGATCCAAAACAGAAAAAAAGAAAAAACTAGCACCTAAATCCCAGAGGTACACCATTGTACTTCTTGGGGCAACAATAGGGGAGCGCTGCAGAGCCAAGAGCCTAATAAGATCCAATTACCCTTTGCCCAGTTAATTCAGGTAGAGGACACTTGTTCATATACTTGTAAACAGGCACAAGCTGCCTGCACGTCACCTTGAGATGTCATGAAACAGATGTCATCCCCATAGGCTGACAGATAAAATGGGAAAGCATCTAGCAACCCTGGCACAAACAGGCCAATCAAATGGCTTCTTGGGAGATGCATGAATGGCTTCAGACTCAGGGCATACGACATCCCAGACAGAGAGGGCAGCCTGATGTATGCAGACTGGGAAGGAGCAGCTAAGACCCCATTAATCTTTAAGACACTAAAAATGTTATGGTAAAGAAATATATGAAGTGAACATTGGCCCAATCCCAAAAGCTTCTAACATTTTGAAAAGATAACTATGGTTTAACTCGATCGAAGGCCTTCTTTTGATCCATTGAAATAAGCCGCACAGCCAGATTAAAAAGTTTGCTGACAGTATAAACGTCACAAATTAAGAACAAGTATACAGCAGCTAGGAATACATTATGTTTGGTCAGGATGTAGCAAAGAGTCCAGACAGTCCTTCAGCTGGCTGGCTAAGACCCTGGATATAATCTTATAATTAGAGCAGAGAAGGGAAATAGATCTCCAATTCCTTAAATTGCAGAGGTCTCCTTTTCTGTGAAACAGGGTGATCTCTGCCCTACAGCTGCTGAGGGGTAGCTCTTTCTCCTGGCTCCACTCCAGCACCACTAGAAAAAAGTCAGGACCAATAAGATACCAGAAAGATTTGTTGAATTCAGGTACAGAAGCCTTGCTTGTAGAGAGCTATTAGTCTGCAACAGAGAGCTCCTGTAATGGCAGCAGGATGTCCGGTAAGCAGGCCACTCATCTGGTTTTAAACCAGATGAGCTTGTCTAATGTGTGTCCCTCATCCGGGACCGAGACAAAAACCAGACATGGTTTTATCCACTTCCAGACGTGGGACGCCACAATGGGGAGCGTGCTGCTCCGCCCCTGCTGGTATGACTTCACACACACTATGTATGCGAAGTCATGCCGGGGCAGGGCAGCATGTTCTTCAAAATGGTGCCCCCTCCACCCTCATGCAGCACGCTGGACTGGGTGGGGTCATGTCGATGGAGGCAGGCCCAAGCTGTTCCCAGAATGTCCAGTGTTCTAGGATTGTGCAAGTGGCCACCCTAGCATCCAGGCACTGCTGCGCCTCACTGACTAGACGGGGTAACCCCTGGTGCGGCTCTGCCATTGCCAGCACTTCACAGGCTCTGGGTGATTACAGGGTACTGTAAAAGGAAAGAGCCGCTGTCTGGATCTCAGCAGGGTCAGGTATCAAACGACCAATCGGCAGCCAGAGATAAGAGACCTGCCAATGGTCCGTAGTCTCTCTCCAACCCAGAAAGAAAGAAAGACAGACCTCCTGGAAGCATCTATGTCATGTAGCTGGATAGGATGGCTCAAACCAGAGCTCCCTGCACTTCCTTTTCCAACAAGCATCTCAGGAGTCAGTGTTTCTTGGTTAGAGTTTGATGAATGTGCACTGAATTCCTCACATCAAGGTTGCCATGAAGGTCCAAGATATATCTCAATCCAGGGTGCTCATGGCCTGATGCAAGGCCTACATGGCAACCTGGGTGTACTGCTGACAGACCAGTTGGACCTGGACTTTCCCACATCCCACCACTGTCTCAGGGATTTGTACCGTGGCTTTTGCAGTCACCAATGCTCCCAAGCCACAGGGAATATTTGGGTGAAATTTGAGTCCTGTAATAATCTGGTATTAAAGTACCAGTTGGAAGCACTGGCAGGAAGAGGGACAGACACACTGACAGAGCCATGATGATGATCAGACAAGTCAAAGGGAGACAGAGAAGACAGAAAATATATTCACACTGGCCTTGGGGTATAAAAGTGATCTAATCTACCCCCCGAGACCTGGTTGGGAGTAACCTTCAAGAGTACTGCCTAACAGCAGGTGAGAGAACCTCCAAACATCTACTAGCCCAAAGGTGTGCAGGAGACACAGTTCCCTGGCTGACTGAGGGTGTGGCTCCTCATGGTTCCTGTCTAAAACAGTCTACGGTACAACTGAAATCCCCTTCCAGGACAATAACAGTATCAGAGTCACATCCAAGCACGGCACGTGAGACAAGGTCTCGCCCTAGCATGGGGGCATACAGACTGAAAAGATTAAAAACCAATAGTGCCAATACCTTGAGGAGCCAGCCCAATCTCCTTCACAGACAGGATCTGTGCCCCTGCACCCCGGGGAAAAGAAAACAGCGCCCCAGCAGTGATATTGGGCACAGGCACCGACTTTCCAATGTGCTAGAGGGGGGGACTCAACCCCTGGCTCTGCCTCCACTCCACCCCCTCCCCCAAGCACACCACATCCTCCCCAGCACCTCCGGCACGCCGTGAAACAACTGATCCTGGCAGGCATGAGGAGGGAGGGGGAGATGCTGATTGGCAGGGCCACCGGTGGGCAGGAGGCACTGGGGGGGAACTGATGGGGGGCTGCTGGTGGGTCCCCATGTGTGCTCCAACCCCAAAGTACCCACAGGGTCAACGTCTATGACATTGGCGCCATGGCTCAAGAAAGGTTATCCCCTTCCCTTTCTTTCAACCAGTTCCCCGATTATCAGGGTCTGAGTTGTCCTTTTGCAAGAGACTAACATCAGCCTGTGTTTGAGAAATTCAAAAAATGATGCTTTTTTATGACCATCCCGATCTAAAAGTCCTTTCTGTCCTGAAAGTCTATGAAATGCAATATACTATAAGCTATGCTTAGAGAGCCAGAGTTGAGCAGCACCATGGAGACTAGAAGGGGAGAGCCAAGAAGCAGAGAGAAATGAAGGAAAGTGGAAGTTCTTTGAACAAAAATGAGCCATGGGGAGGCCTGTGTATCTTGTACAGTCCGCGCACATGTCCTGACCTTGCTCAACAACTTTTTGAGACAGAAATGTTTTACGATCAACCGAGGTCTCTCTCAAGAGAAGGGCAGCTGAGTGATCAAAGCACTGTAAATCAGAGAAATAGGCCTCAAACTCAACTCCCCACTTCCCTTTAGTGCTGTCCAAAAAGCCACTAATCTCTTGCACACTGTACCCACCCTTCCTGGCTAGCTGACTGGCTGAGACATCGGGAACCAGTGAGGAGTCAGACAGCTCATCATTGTGCTCTTCATCTCCTTCAGACCGCCAGCTCAGAAAAACATTGAGGGCTATTACAGTCTCATTATTCAGGAAGGTAAGAGATTCAGTGGGAGCAGCTGGTATATCTATTTTTCCAGAGTGGCAGGCAATGCAGGCCCAGGCTGGGACCTAGCATCATCACTGCAGTATGCAGGATCAGGGACATGAGGGCTCACCATGCCGGGGGAAAACAGCAACCCACTGGGACAGGGAGGGGCAAACTTTTTGGCTGCGAGCCACATCGGGTTTCAGAAATTGTATGGAGGGCTGGTTAGGGGAGGGGGTTGTGGCCCAGCCCCCACCTCCTATCTGCCCCTCTCCCCCCCCACCCCAGGACTCCTGCCCCATCCACACACACCCGCTCCCTGTCCCCTGACCGCCCCCGGACCCTCGCCACCCCATCCAACTCCTCCTCTCATTCCTGACAGCCCCCCTGGGACCCCGCCCCCATTCGACCCCCTATTCCCCTCCAACCCCTATCCACTCCTCCGCCCCTGACCACCACCCCAATCTCCCCTGCCCTCTATCCAACTGCCCTGCTCCGTGCCCCCTTACCGCGCTGCCTGGAGCACCGGTGGCTGGCGGCGCTACAGCTACGCCGCCTGGCTGGAGCTGGGCAACGCCACCGCCGCCACCACGCGGCACAGACACCGGGTCAGGCCGGGCTCTGCAGCTGCACTGCCCCAGGAGCTCACAGCCCCGCCGCCTAGAGCATTGCGCCGGAGTGAGCGAGCTGAGGCTGTGGGGGAGAGGGGACAGCAAGGGAGGGGCTGGGGGCTAGCCTCCCGGGCCAGGAGCTCAGGGGCCGGGCAGGATGGGCCCGCGGGACATAGTTTGCCCACTCCTGCACTGAGAGCACCAGTCATGGAGCTAATACCCAGTGCAACACTCCTTCTCAGAGCATAGAGCTGCACCCTCAGCTAGTTCATTTCAGCTTAAGACTTTCTCAAGTCTTAGCCCTTTATGACTAGACCTGCATAAATCTGTCTCATCAATCTGTTCTTCACCCCCTTGTCTAGAACCTCTCTTTGTAAGTAGGTGCTCCTCAACTTCCAGGAGTCACTTCTGTCCAAGCACAAGTGATGGGGTCACAATAGACGGTTCCTTCGGGGGGGAGGGGGGCGCACGGCACATAAGGCAAGGGGAGGGATGAAAGCTAGCAGTGCAGATGCAGGCTGTCTTCTGTTGGTCCCCTGATGTCCCAGCCCTCTCGGGCAATCCTGGGGTCCCACCTTGTTACCAGGGACACCAGAGTCAGCAGTGCATGGGCAGGAACCCCTCAATGACCAGGGTCACCACACAGGAAACATTTCATATTTTCAGAGGGAGCAAACACTATATATCTTCCCCATCTATGTGGTCCTTTAAAACCAGGCTCAAGGGCTGTTCAGGGTTATTTGAAAACCACATAAACCTGGTGCCCAAATGACATAACATGCCCCACACTTGGGTTCTTGCAGCCCAATGGACTCATCCTAACAGCAGAAACCACATTCCCATAATGGGAGAGAACAGACACTAGGGTCTCATTATGAACGAGGGGTAACACTAGAAAAATTTACTTTAGTAGCAGGAGTAAACAAAGGAAAAACTGGAACAAAAGACTCCTTGACCCAAAGTCCCTCCTGTACTAACCAATTCACAAACTGCTTTTGGGCCAGAAAAATCACTATGGATTTACTTATTTGACAGGCAGATTTTATATTAGCACAGCCAATAACCTTACCTACATTCAGCAACACCTCCCCCACAGTGCAGGAGACAGTAGGCACACACCAAACGCCATGCTTGTGGGTCAAATCACTAAACCCATCTGCAGTGGACCCCATGGAGAAACTTCCCACCCCACAAGGAGAAAGGGGAGTGTAATGGGGTCCACTGACCACTATGGCACCTCCTCATGACCGATACAGGTATTAGCTCTGGTAGCCAGTGCACCCTGCTCTGGTTGTGTTCTGCCCATTACCTCCTTCTGCTCCTGGACCCATGAAGCTTCAAGGACCACAGCATCCTCTTCAGTGACAGAGCCTTCCAGCTGTGCCACACACTGTGCACCCCACATCTCTGCAATCCCTGTCCAGCCACTGCTCTCAGTGGCAACTGCAGTCTGTCTAGCCACTTCCCCAGGGACAAGGGAGGTGGGGGTAGGGTGACCAGATGTCCTGATTTTATAGGGACAGTCCCGATTTTTGGGTCTTTTTCTTATATAGGCTTCTATTACCCCCCACCCCCTGTCCCAATTTTTCACATTTGCTGTCTGGTCACCCTAGGTGGGGGTGAGACCCTGTGGAAGGCCGCTGCTTGCTGTACCCCTTCTGACTCCTCAGTAGATTTCTCTGGACCACTTCCCCAGCACCCTCTTTGCCCTTGCCTCAGGGCCTTAGCCTGCAGAACCCTACAACCCACCAGGAGCTCCCTTTAGCTCCCTGGGTCTCTGTCTGTGGTACTGCTTTGTCCAGGGTGCCAGCTTTCTTCAGTCTGCAGGGCAGCCAATCCTTCTCCCTCCTCAAGCTCCCAGAAGTGACTGAAGCTGCTCTGCCCTGCAGCTCTTCTTATAGGGGTCTGCCAGGACCTGATTAGCAGCTCCCCTCAGCCCTCCTCTGATTGGCTGGCTCCTGTTCAGCCTCCCTAAAGCTCTATTAACCCCTTAGAGCCCTGTCTGGGGCAGGCGCCACATCACAGGGGAGAACAACAACAGCCCCAAAACAACGAGCAAGTAACAAAACAAGAAGACACACAGACTAACGGAAATCCAGCTAGTGCCCACAGCATGTACCAAACACAGCCTCACACCCAGGAACTCCCACAATCCCGAGAGAGAGAGAGAGAGCAGCATTCACACATACAGTTAGCAACTTCAGTCACAAGTCACTCCATCAGCACTTCTTCATTATTATAATCATTGCTTATTACTTTATAGCACCACACCCAGGCTAAGGACTTCACAGAAACACAAAGAAGACAGGTCCCTACCCTGAGGCACTTACAGTCTTCTAAGTGATGTATTTAGCACTCCAGCGAGGATATAACATCCACTAAGACAGGTGGCATGCAGAAGGATGTGGGCTACAGAAATATGATTCTGTGGTTACTCATTTTAGGCACACATACATTTTGGTGGTTGAACTATCATGTTTGTTTTTTAACGTACTCACTGTTTGCAGGCAGTCTGCAGAAGAGAGTTTTTAGGAGTGGTTTGAATTAGGCAAAGGTGGAGACTTGGTGAACAGATCTGGAAAGGGAATTCCAATCATCAGGGATGGCATGGAAGAAACAGGGAAGGCACAGAGATCTCTATAAGAGACAAAGGGGGTTCTGAGGCTGGCATTGCATTGTCAGAGCAGATGATGGAGACCATGCAAGAGGAGGCCAGGCCAGAAATATAGGTAGAAGCTGCCTTTCTCTGCAAACTGCCTTTTAGGAACCCAGATACTACGATGATGTGAGCCCTATAGGTACGTACATAAAAACATAGCACCAGTTTCCACACACACTCGTGGACATATAGAGTCCATTTCTCCTCTCATGGCAAGGCAGTCAGATACTAAGGTGATAGGTGTGATTAAGAACCTAGACTGATAAGACAAACATTGATGTCATCATACTCTAGACTCTCTTTGCTAAAGTGTGTTGGTGGGTCATAGGGCCATACAAATAATTAGGATACTTTGACCCCCCGCCCCAGCACGCAGCAATCTGACATGGGTGAACTGTGAGTCATGGACTCAGATACCAATAAGGGGAAAGAGACAAAAACGAATATTAAAAATATAGGGAGGAAATATACTTTTTTAAAAAATGTATGTTCTATAAGAAATCAAATAAATTACAAACATTAGCATAGTAGCTTCAGAACAATATAGCTCCCAGCTAAAATAAATAACCTCAGAGCTAAAATAAGCCTTTGTCCAGGAATCTAGACTAAACAAAATCTTTTCTAATTAGTTTAGCTCTCTGCCAGGCTAACAAGGCCCTCAGGAGCAGGACAAATGGCCTCCCAATGAAGGAGGAATAGTAAGATGGGTCCTGTCCAGGCAGACCATAAAGGAAACAATGTGTGAGGTCAGAGGTCCACTAATGTCGAGACTCATGTAAAGTAGGAAATCAAACATCTTCCTGATTTTGAAAGGAATCTACTGGCTCTTTCTTTTCTTTTCCCCAGATGGCAGAGAGAAATCTGAGGTGGGTCACCGGAGAGGAAAATCTCAGGCTGTTCAGTTTCCTTTGGAGGCAGCTGTGTATGAGAGCATTATGAAGCACCAGAAGGAAGAAGGGAGTTTTGAGGAGGGATTTGGAGACAGAGTAAGTTGATAGCTAGTCTGTCATTTGAGGGTGAACTCGGGGATTGGCTTGCATAGTGTAGGAGCATGGCAGCTTTTTACTATTCTATAAACTGGCTCCACACAGGGCCCATTGATCCTGTGGACAGTTGGCCTGGTGTGCAAGTGAGAGACCTCTTTATTTTTGAAGGAACTTCATCTGCTGTAAGGGCAGCAAGCATGGCAAAGCAATTGCCTTCCCAATCCCTTAGCAGCCCTCTATGGCTATATATATCCCAGTTCATTACCTCCCTCCTGCTGGGGCAACAGGAATTACCATAGCCCTAGGGGTCCACCCACTATAAAGGCCAGTCAGGCTTAGCAGGGTAACAGATAGGGGTAAGGATGGGAGGGTGAGTGGTCATATAAGCATCACATGGCTGCCTATGGGTAACCTAACGCCCCACTCCCTCATGATTTGCCTCCACCTCTATAGTTATGGAACCCAGCAGCACTGTGCAGCAATTTCAAGTTCCACAGACACAGGGGTAATTAGGGACTCTCTCCATCCAGGACTTATGAGGATCTAATCACTGAAATATCTGATACCTGACATATAGGAGGGCTGGCCCCAGTCACATAATAAGGGTCAAGATCCTAAACACACCATGACAGAAGTCAGCATCCTCCGACTCCAGTAACTGCAGTTACATCCTCCCTTTAAAAAATCAAATTAAAATAAAGGGTAGGGCCAGATTTTGACAATACATTAATGAAGGAGATTATTATATTTTTGCATTTAGAAGTTTTGTTTTGATAACTGGCTGTGGCAGGAATGGGAAGTACTACAAGGACTTACATGGGAATGACTTACAAATGGTAGATGCAGTAAGATCTCTTATGCTGGAAGAAGCTTAGGATCAACGAAAAGTAAGACAGTGGTGCCACAAGCACCGAGGGAGAGGGTTCTAAAAAGTGTGCCAGTTGGTCAGAGTCAGATTGACAAGTTAATCAGTGGGACAGAAGTCAGTCAGCTAATAGACTAGCAAACCTAAGAGGCTAGCAAAGCATTGGAGACAAATTCTTGAACTCTATAATCTTGTGAGTGTGAACACCTCTTTCCCAAACTGCTCTGAAATAAGTCCACACACTGTATAGAATCAAACACTTGCTCCCTTACTGGGGTTTGGCTTCACTAACCTTGGCTGCTGCAAAGGTTCCTACTTCAGGACTACTTATCTCACACCATAAATCTGCTTTCTCTAAAGAGCCACTCCCCGCCTCCTTTATATCTGGGTGAGGTAAAGTAGCATCTGAATGAGTCAGTAGAACCCACTTAACCCTTTACCAGCAGGATCAACAACTGATAACAGAGTGGGACGTTTGTTAACACTTCTCTGGGGGAGCATTAGGCATTACTGAACATCTTGATAGAAAAAGTGTGTTTGTGTTTATACAGAGGAATAATGGACCGGATAATGGAGGTGTAAAGCATAGGGAGTAGCATGGAAGAAGGTATGCTGATAAGGTATTACAGAAAGTAAATGATGATCTGAATTTAGTAGCAGAAGAAATAGCAAAACTCTTTATGATAATGATATGCATCAGATAAAACTAGACTGAAACTGTCAGCAAGTTTCTCTAAAAAAAAAAAAAAAGGCTGGCTTCGAAGAACTTAGATGTCTAGAGTCCATTTCTCCTTTGACTTGCACTGATGTAAATCAAGGGAAACTCCACTAAACTCAATGGAGTTACAAAATCAAAGAGGTGAATAAGATCCAAAGTATCTGCCTCCTTTGTTTACCTCATAAATGTTCACCAAGTAACTAAACCATTGACTCATTGGAACAATAATCTTCAAGCTCCCAAGAGAACAAGCCTTCAGTCAGAATTATCAAAGACAAATGTGCTCCCTGTGACAAATGAGCTACTACTGGGAGCAGACAAACTGATATAAACTATCACTGTTATGCGGTCCCTGCTTAAGAGGCAATGAAACTGATTTATGGTAACAGAATCTCATATGAAGGGCTCTGCGGTGCCCTGGCAATGACCACACTTGCAGTTAACTTCCCCAGATAGACAAATAAAAGTGACACTTCGGTAATGGGCTCAATAACTGCTGAAATAACAAACCTTGGTGAGGATGACAGTGTTTTTTTAACAGCTTGGGAGTCTTTCATGAGAACATCACCTCTGTACCGGTCTTGGACTAATTCACGAATCATATCTGTGCACAAACAAGAAAAAAATTGCTCAGTTGCCTAGTAGATAATAATGAAGGGGGTAGGACCTACCTTTGTAATAAGAGGTAGTAACAGACACCCACCATAGCTGCTGCACTGTTGGTTTAAGACAGACTACCCAAACTTGTTGACACCAAAGCCTATCTTGTGTGTGATGCTGGCAGACTAGGTGCCAGCTCATGCCAAGGCCCCCACTGAACACTGACAAATATGTAGCTGGAAACCAGTCTGGCTCGCCTTTGTGAGAGTATTGTTAAAATAGGTATTAGATTTATAAAAATATACTCAGTGTTTAGGCTTCCTAAACTGCTTGTGAGTTGCTGCATGCATTCATCTCACTTATACTATCTATATCCCACTTTATAAGATAGTATTTGTTTCCCCTGAAACTGTAAACCCCCACAGTCAGGAGAGAAGCATCACCAAGTGTGAAACACTAGTTTTCCACAAGAGGTGTCATCCCCTGCCCAACAAAAGAAGGCCCATAGACACCAGACAAGCCATTGTGGAACATCAGAGGACAAAACACTTTGTTGATTGCTTCCTCCCGCCCCGCCCCCCATGCCCAAGAAGAGGAGATGTGCAGGTACACTCATCCCATCATCTTGAACTGTGGGGGAAAGGAATAAAAATCCCTGACAAGAAGGAACGGTATCTCTTTATGCTGCTTGGACTCTAAGGGGCAAAGATTTACAAGCATAAGCAAGGGGTCCCCAGCTGCTTAGCCTGGGTTAGTCCTAGAGGACACACAGAGCATGCATATCACAGCAGCTTCTATCACCTTTTGAAACCTGAGACTGTAACTCATTTGAGTGTGTATGTTTGCCCTTTAGCCTTGTAAATGACTCATTTCTTTTTCTTACTTAATAAATCTTTAGTTAATTTATTATTGGATTGGCTACAAGCATTGTCTTTGGTGGAGGATCTAAGGTGCAATTGACCTGGGGTAAGTGGCTGGTCCTTTGGGACTGGGAGTAACCTGAATATTGTTGTGATTTTTGGTGTAAGGAACCATTTATCATAGAGGCAAGCTTACCTGGGCACCCAAGAGGACTGTCTGTGAATCCATGTTAAAGATGTTATATTGCTTGAGGAGTTTACACTTGGTGACATCTAAGTATAGGACTCCTAACCAGCTTGGGGTTTGTGCCCTGCTTCTTCACAATCTGCCCTGAGGTTGGTAGTCACGCTGGTGAGCCACTCCAGACAGCTTGACAGAGGGGGTAGGCCCAACTTTGTAATATGAGGAAGTAACAGAGACACCCACCATAGCTGCACTATTGGTTTAAGACAGGATGCCCAAACTTGTTGGCACCAAAGCCTATCTTGTGTCACTCCGAAATGAGCATTTCCGGGTTTTCCAACAGTTGGGGTTAAGGGTCTGAAGTCCCATATTCTGGAGGAATTTAGGGAGCATAAGGCATTTGTGACAGCAACTTTAACTCCACTTTAATGAGTGGCTGGCAGGCGGTTCCAATTTATCTCTCCACAATCTCAGTAGATTTACTCTCTCATGGTTAGGCCATTGCTTTGAGCCTCAGGGAGTTGAATTCAAGGGTCATCCTTGACAACAGTGCTCCATAAACAGCAGCCACAGGAGAGTCTCTGCACAAAGAGACTCTCTAAAGAGCCACCGTCTTGTCAAAGGAAAGAGATTAATCACTACTGAGAATTTAAAATATGGTACAGTAAGCACTGCATTGACCCACATTTTCCCCAAACACACATTATTTCCTCTGGGGTGTGCAGTGATAAGATAACTATGGTGAGCAACACAGAGAATGCTCAGGCACAGAAAATGCCACAAACCCTGCTGAGATTATGTTCCAAGTATTTCTGGAGCTGCAGTCACTGTTGGCGATAAAAGAAAAAATTACACAAAGCCTAACACTGGTTCCTAGTCCTGAAAGGTGTCCAAAACATCACCCCTACTGATGTTTCCCTAGGATGTACCAACCAGGACCTCCAGAGTGCCTGCCCCTTTCCCCCTGCCCCTCACAAGGCAGGGTTACTTGTGAATGTGGGCATCTTTGGAAGCCTCACAAGACTTCAAAGATCCAAAATAGCCTACTGGGGCTCATGGGGGAGGTCAGGGGTGTGCAATGAATGAGGCAAGGGCACCTTGATCACTGACATTGCTGCAGCCTGGAGAAGGTTGCAGACATAGGCGCTGATTCCATGGGTGCTTTGGGGCTGGAGCACCCATGGGAAAAAACAGTGGGTGCTCAGCACCCACCGGCAGCCCCCCCCATCAGCTCCTCCTCCTCCCTCCCAGCACCTCCCATCCGCCACGATCAGCTGTTCAGCAGTGTGCAGGAGGCGCTGGGGGGAGAGGGGAAGGAGCGAGGTGGAGCGCACTCGGGGGAGGGGGTGGAGCAGGGGCAAGAAGAGGCGGGGTGGGTGGGGTCTTGGGGGAAGGGGTGGAGTGGGGGCAGGGCCTGGGGTGGAGGTCCCCAGCAACTCAGAAAGATGGCACCTCTGGTTGTAGGCCCAGTACAGGTTAGGGGATGCCAACCTTCCAGGATTGTCCTGGAGTGTCCAGGAATTAAAGACTAATCTTTAATTAAAGATTATGTCATGTGACGAAACCTCCAGGAATACGTCCAACCAGAACTGTCAACCCTAAGTTGAGGTTGAGGTACACTTTCTGTTGGGGGATAGTGAGCACCTGGGTGACAATCACTGGGCTAACAAGCCATTTGGGGACAATATAAGGGGAAGAAACAGGAAGCAAGGACAGCTCAGGAGGGGCTCAGAAGGTGAGCCTGGGCTGGGGAGTGAGGGCTGCAGGGAAGCCTACCCTTGTTGTAAGCCTGTATTGCATGGTATTACTATGTAAGAGAGGAATAAGCACTCACCTTCTTGAGAGATAAACAGCCCAGTGTGTGTTTGGGAACTAGCCAGGTAGCACCAGAGGTGACATGGTCACATAATTAAAGACTGTGTCATAATATAAACACAAGGAGTACGGCAGAAAGGGATCTAGGGGTTATAGTGGACCACAAGCTAAATGTGAGTCAACAGTGTGATGCTGTTGCAAAAAAAGCAAACATGATTCTGTGATGCATTAACAGGTGTGTTGTGAGCAAGACATGAGAAGTCATTCTTCTGCTCTACTCTGCGATGGTTAAGCCTCAACTGGAGTATTGTGTCCAGTTCTGGGCACTGCATTTCAAGAAAGATGTGGAGAAATTGGAAAGGGTCCAGAGAAGAGGAACAAGAATGATTAAAGGACTTGAGAACATGACCTATGAAGGAAGGCTGAAAGAATTGGGTTTGTTTAGTTTGGAAAAGAGAAGACTGAGAGGGGACATGATAGCAGTTTTCAGGTATCTAAAAGGGTGTCATAAGGAGGAGGAAGAAAACGTGTTCATCTTAGCCTCTAAGGATAGAACAGGAAGCAATGGGCTTAAACTGCAGCAAGGGAGGTTTAGGTTGGACATTAGGAAAAAGTTCCTAACTGTCAGGGTGGTTAAACACTGGAATAAATTGCCTAGGGAGGTTGTGAAATCTCCATCTCTGGAGATATTTAAGAGTAGGTTAGATAAATGTCTATTAGGGATGGTCTAGACAGTATTTGGTCCTGCCATGAGGGCAGGGGACTGGACTCGATGACCTCTCGAGGTCCCTTCCAGTCCTAGAATCTATGAATCTCTTAACTTTTGAGGGCTGTTTGTAATGCAAAAAAGTTAATAGCAAATACTAATGTACAACGTAAGGAGACATCATTTTCAATGTTCTGTCTTTTCTGTGTTTACAGTCTGAACATAATGATAAAGTTCTCACTTTTGTCTTCATACTCTTGTACGTTTTAGTTTACATGAGGAGTACAGGGCATATAACTACTATGAAGGAAAGCTATAAAGGTAGTTAAATGTGAATGCAGCCAATGACACTGAAGACTTTAGAGGAGTGGTGGGCAACCTGCGGCCCATCAGGGTAATCCGCTGGCAGGCCGCAAGACAGTTTGTTTACATTGACCATCATCAGGCATACTCCCCTGCAGCTCCCAGTGGCCGTGGTTCGCCATTCCCGGCCAATGGGAGCTGCGGGAAGCGGCGCGGGCAGCAGGGATGTGCTGACTGCCGCTTCCCGCAGCTCCCATTGGCTGGGAACGGCAAACCGCGGCCACTGGGAACTGCGGGCGGCCGTGCCTGCGGACGGTCAATGTAAACAAACTGTCTTGCGGCCCGCCAGCAGATTACCCTGACGGACCCCGTGCGACCCGCGGGCCGCAGGTTGCACACCACTGCTCTAGAGACAATAAACTGGTTAAATGTATTCTTTAGACAGCAACAACACATTATGCTGTCAAGAATGAGGACAGATTGCATTGCAATGAAGCTGGTTCTTTTAGCTTTGTACAGATCTTTCCATAATTTATTTCTTTGCTGCAACAATGTGAACCGTAGATGAACTTAAATGAACCTACTTGGGAATGAAGTCATCAGTCTCATCATACCTAGAAAAATGTAATAGGTAGTAAGTACATGGTTCTACTAGATCAGGGGTTCTCAAACTGGGGGTTGTGGCCCCTCAGGGGGTCACAAGGTTATTACTTGGGGGTCATGAGCTGTCAGCCTCAACCCCAAACCCCGCTTCGCCTCCTGCATTTATAATAGTGTTAAATATAAAAAAATGTGGTTTTAATTTATAAGAGGGGTCGCACTCATAGGCTTGCTGTGTGAAAGGGGTCACCAATACAAAAGTTTGAGAACCACTGAATTAGATGGACTTTTTCTTTGGATTACTGAAAAAAGTCAATGACAACAGGGTATCAATAGTTATAGTGAGGATATTTTTAGATGCTTGTGTTGAGTAACAGCATATAATTAGCAGAACTGAAAAAGGGAAATATCACCACTGCCAAAAGAAAAATGAGAAATATTACCCATTACCGGCAGAAATTTCTGTTTAGGAAATGTAACTTTCAGTGTCTGTCCAGCAGGGTATTGTCCCTCTTAGTGTCAAAACAACTGTTTGAGACACTTAGCTGATTTGGGGTGAGGAGAGATTTTGCAGAACAGGAGGGGGAAAGGACCTGTTCAGAAGACACAGAAAGTAGAAGCAAAGTAATTAGAAGGAAAAAGCAAAAATAGCAAATTACTCTAAGATATATAAATCCCAAAATAAGTTAAAATAGTGCAAAGTAGATAGTTATTGAAATTATAGTTACACTAGGGGAAAAAAAATAAATAATTGAGGATATTTAGGTACCAAATTAATTTTATTTAAAATTTGTGTCTATATACCATTAAGTTTTATTATTTTATTAGGGTCATTAATAATTGCCCTATAATCAGTAGAACAATGCAGCTCAGAGTCAAGCTGAGAATGTTTTTGTGTTTTTCCTAGTTAGAGTGGGATTATAATTTATCTGATGTGGTTTGAATGACTGAAAACTGTTAACCCTGGGTGAAGGAAAGTAACTGTGTGCTGGGATGGGAGAAGTGCTTAGCTGGAGAGCCAAAGAAGAGTGACACACTATAGGATTCTTCAGAATTTTCCCTTGGGGATATGTGTGGAGTCCAGCTTTCAGGTCTAGCATTAAGAACAAAGTATTAGCATTACAATGTAGCATAAGTAGGTGTTTCTTTAGTAATAAACATCTTTAGTAAAATCCAAGGATTTGATCCACCAAGCCGCTGTACACAGGCAGAGCCTTACAACTGCACAAAAGCCCAAGTGAATTAAGTGGGGCGTGGCATGGGCACAGGGGAATACCACATAGAGCAGATTCTAGGCCTAACATGCTAACATTATTAAGCACAGTCTCATTATTTTGTCCCTTGCTTTTAAAAACGGAAATGCAATGCATAAAATCCTTTTAGTGCAATCTTAAACGTGCAATCCTAACATCTGTCAGAAAATGAAAGTGTTATGCGACAAGAGTGGTCATTCTATTTCATTAAATTCACATGGTATTTTCTATTCTTGGTTAAATCAGTATGTATACAGCGCTATGGATGTGAGTATGAATTCAACATGTAACATACAGAGCCTGCAATATGGCTGAACCAATTAGCACTACTGATGGGAATTGGAAAAGTGACTTATTAGACACGCCTCCTTAGGCTGGCTCCTCTGTCTCCGTCCGAGAATACAGCAAGCACAAGGACGGGGGAGGAGACAGTGGCACACGAGCAGGGAGTAGCCAGTGAAGATCGGTACACTAACAACCCCCACTGGGTTGCTGTTGAAGATGCAGAGTAAAAAGGGGAGGGGGGGACTTCAATCCCCAGAAAGCTTTCATTAGGATACACAGACAGGAGGCACGTTTATTCTCCGCTCCGCAGCTCCTCCAGAGCCTCACCCAGCCCCAGTGGCTAACTTGCTCCTGGAGCCGTGCCAGCAAGGCAGAGTTAAAGTGACAGGAGAACAACAAAGCGTCCGACTGCGGAATATCCTCCCCCGCGAAGCCGTGGAGTCCGGCCTGGAAAATGACTGGGAGCGGCCGAGGGCCGCCTGGCTCTTGGGAGCGCGCTGCGGGGGCCAGAATGACTGAGTGTCTAATGCACGTGCCGCTGCTGCGGGGCTGGCTGTGCGGTGGGAGGGGCAAGTCCCGTCCCCCCTTCTGAGCACATGCTCCCAGGCGCCAAGGGCTGTGGCCCGGCCTGAAGCCGGGAGGCTCCACCCCACACTCCGGCTGCCTCTCTCCGCGGCCAGGGCTGGAGGGTGCGATCCAGGGGCAGGTGGCCCAGCCCAGCTGCCTGTGGTGGTGGCGGCGGGCGTGGGGGGTGGCAGCACCCCAGCAGCGGGTGCCCCCGGCCCGCCCCCTCGCACTCGCCGCCCTAGGGAAGGGCCGGTCGCTTCGTGGCTCACTGCGGGAGCCGGAGCGGCAGCAGCGCGCTTGGCTCCTTTGTCTGGTTTCTCTTTCCCTTCCCGGCACAGACACACACACGTGCTGCCCCGGCCTCCCCTGGGGGCGCGTCGCGGGCAGCGGGAGCCAGAGCCCGGCTGCTGGCGAGTCGCTGGGGAGCTGCCCGAGCGGAGATGAAGCCCCTGACTAGGCGCTGCTGCTCCGAGGAGGGGCTGCTGCTGCAGGTCACCCTCCTGCTCAGCCTGGCGGGGCTGCGGCTGGACCTGGATCTCCTCCGGCGCCGGGCCCAGGACACTTCCCACGCGGACGCCGCCTGGGCGGCGGGGAGCAGCCCTCCGCACCCTAAGTGCCCAGAGCGGGACTGGGACCGGCTGCTGCTGCTCCGGGAGGTGCGGGCGCTGGGGGGCCCTTACATCCCCAGCACCCGCCTGGACGCCTGGCTGGTGCACGCCGTGGCCGGCGAGGAGAATGGGGCGCTCCCCTCCTTGCCTGTCAGTGGCGCCGGCGGAGATGGCCCCAGCGAAAGCGGTGCCCAGGAGGGCCCCGGCCACCCCCGCTCGGTCCGGGGGAGCAGCCTGCAGCAGCAGGCCCAGGAGGAAGGGGATGGAGGAGTTGCAGCGGCCCCAGGAGCCGAGCCCAGCCCTGGGGGAAGTGACTGCCCTACCCTAGAGGTAAGGGGCAGGGGAGGACACAGCATCGCTCCCCGCCTGGGGTCTGGAGTCCGGAGATAGCTTGGGGACCCATAGGGCCGGGGAGGTGGGGAGAAGACTTGCCTCCACTTCGCGCACCTTCTGCGGGTGAAAGCGGGTATCTGCAGATCAGAGAGGAGGAGGAGTCTCGCATGCCAAGGGGACACCCCAAGCATGGGGGGGGGGAGGCGGGACACACATCCCCACCCTACCTCGAGGATGCATCCAGGGCGAGATGCTCCTCACACTTTCCCCTTTTCTGGTTATGAAATAACTGGGTGTTACATCGTGTTGCAGAACTACTGGGGAGGGGCCTGGAATGCTGGGACCAGCTGGCCTCCCCGCCCCCTTCCACAAAACAAAGCGTGGCAGAAGGAGGTTCAGGTTTGGATCTGAATGCCCCAACTTGCACCTGTCCCTATAATGGAACAAATCCTAAATGTTGAGCGGCCGACACACCCACGCCGAACTTCCAGGAAGCTTGGATCTCAAAATGCTTCTTTCTTTCATGATTCCCCAGCTGAGGAGGCTGCAAATGCTGCCCTCACTCCTTGGAGACAGAGGTTTAATCTGAACATATTACTGTGTATCCTGTAACAAAAGGAGGAATGGGAAGGAAAAGGAGTCAGCTTCTTAAACTGTCAGAGCTTCTTCAAGAAGTGAGGACACAGGGTGACTTTTCTGCTGTCTGTAAAAAGACCTCCAAAACCAAATGATTTCATCTTGGGTGTGTGCTAAAAAAGTCTATACAGATAACAAGGTTCCATTATCTACTTTATTCACTCTAGCACCATAACTACACACTGATTATAAGTAATGTAGACCAAATAAATAAGTAATTTTGGCTCTGGAGAGGTTATAATCTAACAAAAGCAGGTGAACAACTGGGTCATCAAGCAGACTACAATTGTCAATTAACTAAGCAGGGACACTTGACTATCCACGAGGACCCAATCCTGCAGAGATTTAACTATGTGTTTAACATTACTCATTTTAAATTCTGTTGAAATCAGGGTTGCAGGATTAAGGCCTTAGCTGTAAGTATTTTCTTAATGTGTGCACATGGACACTTTTAAAAGTAATTTATCCATGATCCATCAAAACTGGAACTGCACTATATAGTATTACTTGTGGTGAACCCACTATCTGATACCGTGGTGGCAAGCAGTGATACATAGATGAATAACATTGAGTTGTGCAAACATATTTGACATATTTTGAAATCTAAAGTAAAATAATACTTGGATGACCATACTTTTGCATACTAGATTGTAATCTCTGAGGGCTAAGATTTTTTTCAATAACTTGAGTTCAGTGATCAGCTGCAACTGATGCTATCTAATTATTAACAATACTTATATTGTAAAAAAACCTCTTTTAATTTTTCTTAATATTAGGATTTTGCACAAGGATTAGCTTGGTTATGATTCTGTACTGTATTGAGATTATTTGTGTAGGTAGTTGCAGAACTAGTTTCTCCACCCTAACCTAAAGGGATCACTGTACTGGAGGGAGGAATGATTCATTTTCTGTGCTAATTTAGCTCTGGACCTCTCTGGAGCCCTACTTCCCTAAAGTATAGAATGATTGAGAGAGAGACTAGTAAACTGAATCCCAAATCTCAATACTCTTGAGTTGAAACATAAATGGGTTCCTAGAATGAAAAATCCAGTGTCTTCTCCACCAAATTATCTAGCTTCCTAATAAATTAACAGGCACAAAATGTATTGTAATTTGAAACTCTTTCATAAGATTGAAGACCCTTTCTCTTTATATTTATTCTATTATGATAGTTACCTTCCCAAACAGACAGATTTGGGGGAAATTCTCACATATTGAAAATAGTATGTATGGTCATTTTCTCTTTTGTTAATGTGTTTTTGAATCATTCTCTAGGGAAATTCCTGCTGTCTTTTCAAGGCCAGAACTTGTGCACAAGATGAAAGACAGAAGGGAAGTTTCGGCCTTTTTACAAAAGATGATCTCCATACTGTTAAAAAAGGGCCACCTGTATTGTAAAAATGTGGCTGCAGTAATAAATAGGATTACAAAGCACTTCAGCTAATTTATAGTTTTTACTTCTGCCTTTCATGAAAAGTAATCCAGTGCTATTGCCAGCTTCCCACTCTTAGGGTATGTCTACACTGCCCACATTACAGTGTGGCTGTGGCACTGTAAATGAAAAGTACAAGTATCAGAGGGGTAGCCGTGTTAGTCTGGATCTGTAAAAAGCAACAGAGAGTCCTGTGGCACCTTTAAGACTAACAGATGTATTGGAGCGTAAGCTTTCGTGGTTGAATGCCCACTTCGTCGGATGCATGTAATGGAAATTTCCAGGGGCAGGTATAAATATGCTGGCAAGAATCAGTCTGGAGAAATGAGAATCACCCTCCCTGATTGAACTAACCTCGTTATCTCCAGACTGATTCTTGCCAGCATATTTATACCTGCCCCTGGAAATTTCCATTACATGCATCCGATGAAGTGGGCATTCTCCCACGAAAGCTTATGCTCCAATACATCTGTTAGTTTTAAAGGTGCCACAGGACTCTCTGTTGCTTTTTAATGAAAAGTACAGTGTCCTATCTGGGCATGCAATCATTTACAATACAGTTTGACCTGTTTTTCTCTTTAGTCCTGTGAGAGAAGACGTAGTATTATGAAAGCTTGTCAGTCTTTAAGAACAAGTAGAGCTGTATAGGTGTTTCTGCATTAGATTGTTACACAACAAACTGAGATCAGCGTAGCCTTGGTATTTACTGTGATGGAACCAGACTGTCATTAAATGGATTTTTGTAATAAAATATAGGCTTCACAATAATGTTTTGTTGCCTTACTAATCAATCCAATCAAATATTAGCACTCTTAAAAATATGGCTTGTAAAGTAAAAAATGGAATAAATGACTAATAGCCTTGTAAAATTAATGGAACTATCTTTAGCATGTTAAAAGTGACATTATTTATGTGAGTAGGCTATTCACTGCACAATACTACTCACATGAGTAAAGTTAAACGTGTACATCTTTTTTTCCTGGATCACACACATAAGATTATATTATATAGACAGAAGACTTAAAATTGTAGCAATGCAAAAATTATAAATTGATGTCCCATGGATTCTTACTGAAAAATTTGCTCAAGAAATAAGTAAGGAGGAGTTTGAATGCAGAGAGGGAGAAAAGTCAATGTTGGAAAAGGGACCAAGACAAGGGTAGAAAAAGAATATAATATTTTGGGTTGTGCTAGAATTTTATATAGCGAATGAGTGGGACCCGTTTTCTAAAAACACCTTAAAAGGTGTGAATATGGAGTTGTAAAGATCTCAGCATTGTAACCGTGCCTTCATGGGTCACAACTGAGAATACCAAATTCAGGACAAACTGCTGAGAAATACACCCCAAAACTGGTGGTTTTTCCCCCATAAGGTATACCAACCAGCAACAAAAGTAAACTTCTGTTTCACCACACTGGCTAACAAGAAATCAGAAAAGCAGTTTCCCTAGGCATTCCAGTCCTTGTATTACCACCAAAAAAACTGGATTTAAAGATGAGTGGTTCTTTAAAACCAATCTCATCAAATAAAAGGTTCTTCTGATCCCAAAGGACCAGCCACACACGCAGGTCAATATATAACTCAGATCTTACCCCAAAATTACGCTGATGCCAATCCTTTAATATCTAAAATCTAAAGGTTTATTTATAAAAAGAAAGAAAGAAAGGTGAGAGTTAAATTGGTTAAAGGAATAAAATACATAAAATAAATGCAAAGTTCTTGCATCAGGCTTGTAGCAATGATGGAATAAACTGCTGACTTAATAAGTCTCTGGTTGCTTCCAAATCATTGGAAACAGGGCCGGCTCTAGGATTTTTGCCGCCCCAAGCAAAATCAATTTTGGCCACCCCCCTCCCCCCCCCGTTTTTTACCTACCCCACCCCCCAGCCCCGCCTCAACTCTGCCCCTTCCCCAAATCCCCAGCCCTGCCTCCTCCCCCCAGGCTCTCAAGCCTAGGAGGGAGGGGGAGAAGCGGCGCGCGCGCCGCGGCCACTCAGAGTCTCCCCCTCCCTCCCAGGCTTAAGAGCCTGGGAGGGAGGGTGAGCAGCGGCGCGCGAATCAGCTGTTTCCCGCGCCGCGGCTGCTCGGGATCTCCCCCTCCCTTACAGGTTTGAGAGCCTGGGAGGGAGGGGGAGCAGCGGCGTGCGAATCAGCTGTTTCGCGCGCCGTGGCGCACAAGTGGCGGCAGCAGCGGAGGTGAGCTAGGGCAGCCGGGGCACATTTTTAGGGGCAGCAGGGGCGGCATTCTGGCGCCGGCCATGCCGCCCCTAAAAATGTGCCGCCCCAAGCACCAGCTTGTTTTGCTGGTGCCTAGAGCCGGCCCTGTGTGTACATACATAAGGTACTCACGTCTAAGTGTTTGCAGGAGTGGGATGTAAGAATTGGAGTAGAACTTTCCTTTCAGAGGCATTGGGGTTTGCTGCTTTTCATTCAAGAGAAACAGGTAGGGACTGCTTGGGTCAGAAGACTGGTAATGGGATATGGAGCCTTGTGATGGCTGTATTACTTGCCTATGTGGTCAACATCACAGCAACCAGTATTACAGCTGACATTAATCAGCACCTGGCTGGCAGTCTTGGCAGAGATGCCCAAGACCCGAGTGAGCATTGAAGCTGAACTCCTGACTCACTCCTGTAAGGGACTCTGTCCAACTCAGGAGTGAGACACATTACCAGTGCTGGGGAAAGCTATGTCCCCCACCCAAGCTGGATTTGCTGTGTAGCTTAGCTCCATTTTCCAGGGCTGTGTTTGTCTGGTACCTTGTGCAAGTACTGAATTCACACACACAATTAGAAAATGCCTGCTTTAATTATTAATTTAATTACATTGTTTATAAATTATGAAAGTCAGGGAAGCAAGAGCTAATTCAATAATGTTATTGTTTGTTTTCATAACTGTCCACAGGTCCATGTTTGGGGATCTTATTTTAAGGGCGTTATATATGGCCTGTTAATAGTGCCCAATAAATTCTGCTATCTTTTTTTAAGGCAAGAGCAGTTGAGGGAGCTAAGATTCTATAAGGATATAACCTGACCCCTAATTTTAAACTTATTGAAAGTCTTTACATGGAATTAGAACTATTTGAATTGTACAGTATAATTGCTTTTTCCAATGAGTGTTGTCGTTTCAGTGAAGTAATGCAGATTTAGTTTTTGTAATGCAATTCTTAAATTCATATTGCTGGTAACAATATATGATCATAGAAATGTAGGGCTGGAAGGGACCGCGAGAGGTCATCAAGTCCAGCCCACTGCACTGAGGCAGGACCAAGTAAACCTAGACCATCCCTGACAAGTATTTGTCCAGCCGGTTCTTGAAAACCTCCAATGATGGGGATTTCACAACCTCCCTTGCAAGCCTATTCCAGAGTTTAACTACCCTTATAGTTTGAACATTTTTCCTAATATCTAACTTAAATCTCCCTTGCTGCAGATTAAGCTCGTTACTTTTTGTCCTACCTTCAGTGGACATGGAGAACAATTGATTGTCATCTTCTTTATAGCTGCCATTAACATATTTGAAGACTGTTTTCGCCCTCTCCCCCTTCCCCCACCCCCCCACCCCCAGTCCTCCTTTCTCAAGACTAATATACCATTCTTTAACCTTTCCTCATAGGTCAGATTTTTCTGAACCTTTTATCATTTTCATTGCTGTCCTCTGGACTCTCTCCAGTTTGTCCACATCTTTCCTGAAGTGTGGCACCCAGAATTGGACACAGTACTTCACCTGTGCTGAGTGGAGCAGGAGTTACCTCTCCTGTTTTACATATGACACTCCTGTTAATACACCTCAGAATATTAGCTGTTTTACAACTGCATCACATTGTTGGCTCATATTCAATTTGTGATCCACTATAACCCCTAGATCCTTTTCAGCAGAACTACGGCCTAGCCAGTTATTCCCCATTTTGTAGCTGTGCATTTGATTTTTCCTTCCTGAGTGAAGTACTTTGCATTTGTCTTTATTGAATTTCATCTTGTCGAATTCAGACCAATTCTTCAGTTTGTCAAGGTCCTTTTGAATTCTAATCCTGTTCTCCAAAGTGCTTGCAACCCACTGTTAACTTAGTATCATCTGCAAATTTTATAAGCATGCTCTCCATGCCATGAATGAAAATATTGACGAATGCCGGACCCAAAACTCAGTGGTGGTGTGTTCTGATTGTGTGTCTTACAGCATGCTGCAATGTGCCTAGGGTTTGAAAGAGCCACATGAAGCAAGAGGGCCAGATCAGTAGAGTGTGGGTCAGAATTGGAGGGCTAAACCTTGAGAAGTGTCTTGACGTGTGCAATGCAATCTCAAACATGTGGGAGGGCACTCTGGGTGGGTGCAGGATGTGCATAAGAGGCATTTATGGGAGAGAGTCAGGGGCATGCTGAGGCATGCCAGGGAGGCAGAGGCTAGGGGGCGAATTGCAGGAAATGAAATGCAGACAGGAGCAAAGGTGAGGTCAAAGAAGTCTGCATTTGATGTAGAAGCAGATCAGCAGTCAGGACCAGTGATTCAAAGAGAAGGTGACCCGGTCAGGGAAGAGGACTTTTCTACAGCAAGTAACAGACTTGGGAGGATACACTGCTAATTGTGAAAGATCAAAAGAAAGAGACTTCAGTAGTCGACATGAGAAATGACCAGTGTTTTAGCAGTAAGGATGGTAAGGAAAGGACGGATGTTTTTCTTATAGAGGAAGTACTGGCAGGATTTAGTGACAGCTTGGATGGGAGTAGTGGAAAAGGAGAGAGAGGAGTCAAATATAGCACCAAGGTTGTGTGATTTACCAACTGTGAGAACAGGGGCATTGTTGACCATGATAAAGAAGGGAGTGGTGAGATGGGTATTTTTGGGGAGGAGGACAGGTGAAGGAGAAAAGAAGTACCTTGTTCACTATGGTCAGCCTGAGGGAGGGACTATATTTCTTCCTGGATGTCTAGAGACACTTGCAGATATAGGACTGAACAGAGAGGGAGAGGATAGGGAACAGAGGTAGATTTGGGAGTTGTCAGCATAGAGACTTTAATTAACACCATGAGAATGGATGAGGTTGCTCAGGGGTATGGTGTTGTAGGAGAAGAAGAAGAGGAGGGAGCCCTGAGAGACTCTATTAGAGAGGAGAAGCTACCAAGGGGAAGAGAGTAGGAGAATCCTGTCAAGCACAGAATTACAAAAGCCCAAGGAGGAGGGAGTAACTGATAGTCAAAGGCAGCAGACAGCTTGAGCAGGATGAGGCTAGAGAAAAGGCCCCTGAACTTGGCAGAGAACCTAGTGAGAATGGCCTTAGATGAGTCAACAGGCTGGAAGTCAAAGTGCAGATCGATGAGAAAGATGGAGGAGAGGAAACTGAGGAAATGGGAGAAGAAGACTACACAGAAGGAGTGTGGAGCTGGAGAGAGGAGGGCAATGGGGCTGTAGGTGGGAAAGTGAGGGTTAACTGTCTACACTAGAAATGTAGACACAGCCTTATGCTGGCAAAAAAGTGCATGTAGAAGCCTGTATAACTTAAACCAGTTTGGCGAGCAAAATAGGCTATAGTCGCAAAAGCACTCTTATGCTGGTATAACTGCAACTACATGAGGGCTTTTGTTAGTATAGAAATGTTGTCAAAAATCAACCCCCTAACTGACATTGCTATACTGGCAAAAGTTTCTATTGTAGATTTGGTGATAGGAAGTGGCTGAAGAGAACTCAGGAGGGAATAAAGTTCGAAGGGATGCATCAGTGGGTTAGAAGAGAATAGTAAATAAACAAACAAGCTGCTGTGTTATACAGTTCACAAGTTTAGTATTTAGTATTTGTATTACTGTAGCACCTGGCTTCCTGGCCCATGACTCCTATTGGGCTAGGCACTGCACAAACACAGAACAAAATCCATTTTACAAATCACTTCGTCCTTTCTACTAATAGTTCTTCCTTCAGGCTGAAATTAACTCCTGGTGTAGAGGGCCAATGCAAGGCCAAACGCTTTGACTGAAAACCTAAGGGTCTATTAAATATTTTCTAGAAATGCTTTAAAAGACTAATTTTTGAATGTTTTAAAGGGATGTCAGTGATTTTTCAAGTTATGAACTATACAGTAACTGAATCTGTGTAGCTTCCACATCTGTAGTAAGTTAATAAAAATACCATAGCGCTATGTATTTTGCTTCTAATTCTGTCCATCACTACTTGCATTCTGGAGGAGGAGTCATATGTATAAATGTGTGTGATATATTGCATACACACATTTAACAGCGTGTTTTCAAGTAAACATGATGGTTGACATAGTAGACCCAGTGCTGTGTAAATACTTCCTCCCCCCCGTGTCTGTTTGATCCAATAGACTGTCATGACTCTTCTGAAGCCAACAAGGGTATCTTCAATAGCGTGTGCCTATTTGCAGCCCAGAGTAAATTTTTGGGATTGAGATATTGGAAGTAATAATAGATGTTAGATGGGTGCAGCATTTGAAGCCAGGGATGTAATATTCAGTTAACCTAAATAACTAAGGGCTGGTCCACACTGGGGCGGGGGATCGATATAGGAAACGCAACTTCAGCTACGAGAATAGCGTAGCTGAAGTCGACGTTTCCTATATCAAACTAAATTTACTTACTTTGGGTCCACGCGGCGCAGGCAGGCTCCCCCGTCAACAGCGCTTCCTCCTCTCGGCGAGCAGGAGTTCCGCAGTCGACGGGGGAGCGCTTCTGGGATCGATCTATCGCGTCCAGATGAGACGCGATAAATCGATCCCAGAAGATCGATCTCTACCCGCCGAATTGGGCGGGTAGTGTGGACCAGCCCTAACTTGATTAATTTTAGCAATCTTAATAAAATGCCTAGACATGGCATTACATAAAATATGTAATCCAAGGCAGCCTGAGTGTCATAATCCTGATATTTCCAGTGCTATGGTTTTATCTTCCAAACTTTTTAAACTGTGATTATATTTCAAAGGATAATGTCCCTTTCAGAGGACTTTAAATGTCTGTGTCTGAGGAAAAAAAGGATGTTTTGTTTCATTATGAATGTAGAGGACTGACTTGATACATGTTCCTTTTTAGTCCAGATTAAGCAGATGTCAAACAATTTGTAGAATTAATTATATGTAGCTTTATTTAAAGTACACAGACAAATAGCAGCAGCAGTAATCAGATAGCAAGCAGCTGTATAAGAACTAGATATTTTTATTACTTAATCAAAACATAGTAAAATAGACACTGCTGGTTGTGTAACCAGTATCTGTAGTTCTTTTGCACAGGTCTGTCTTGTACTGTGTGGTGTAAACTTGTGTAAAGTGCCATTTGACTTTGTTTAAAGTGTAGAGAACTTGGTGAAAAAAAATCACAAAAATGTTCAACCAGTGACACTTCTTGCCAATTTAGCAGGACAAAGAATGCATGTTAGCTTAAGAGCAAGCTGTAGCTTGAGAAATCTGTTAACATCTATTTTTATCTTTGATAAAGTTATCTATAGTTTTACAAAGAAAAAGGGACACAAAAAAATCCATAGCAAAGCAACACACAGATTAACAACAACAATGGAGTGAGTATTTCCAGTCCAGGCTTAAAACTAAATATAATGGAAAGTGAATAACCAGCAATAAAAACAATGTCCACAAATAATCGAGGGTCAAGTTTGGAACGTCTGACTCACTGTGAAATGCATGCTCTGAAGCAATGAAGGGTGGAATGGCAGCGAATGCTGGTTTGTGCTGTCTGCTCCTACTAGAGACCTCTTTCCCATCTGTGTCTTAATACTTTGCACTCTTTAAACATTAGTTATGAGCTTAGTCCATATTGTTACTTCAATGTTAAAGATTGGTAAACTGAAGCTGAGAGGTTAAGTGATTTGTCCTAGATTGCACACCAAGCAAGTGCCACAACCAGGATTAAGAACCCAGGCCTCCTAGATGCAAGGCTGATGCCTAATCCACTAACCAGATTTACTCCCAAATTCTATTCTCTAGTGTAATTAAAATCAACAAGTGTCAGAGGTGAGAATAGAATTTGGGATTCCCTGGCTCTCAGCATTGTGCTTAGTGCACTAAGCCAGAGGTGTCAAACACTCAGCCTGTTCAACATGTTGCAGCATTTTCAGAACCTGCAGATCTGAAGGTTTTTTTGTTTGTTTGTTTGTTTTGTTTTTTAGAGTAAGTCTCTACATAACAATGGCCACTTTGGGTCAGACCAATGGTCCATCTAGCCCAGTGGTTCTCAACCCGCAGCCTGCAAGCCGCTTACAGCCCAATCAGCACACAGCTGCGGACCATGTGACATCCTCAGGGCCATACAGATAGTATATATATTGTGTGGATGCAGCCTACATTATACATAGAGAGCTGCATATGTGGCCCACAATGGTAAATAGGATCAGAACCACTAATCTTGTCAAGTATCCTATCTTTTGACAGTGGCCAATGCCAGGTGCTTCAGAGGGAATGAACAGAACAGGAAATGATCAAGTGATCCATCCCCTGTCACCCATTCCCAGATTCTGGCAAACACAGGCTAAGGACACTTCAGGTTTTGCATCTCTGCCCATCCTGGCTAATAGCCATTGATGGCCCTGTCCTCCATGAACTTTAGTTCTTTTTTGAACCCTGTTATAGTCTTGGCCTTCACAACATCCTCTGGCAAAGAGTTCCACAGGTTGACTGTGAGTAGTGTAAAGAAATACTTCCTTTTGTTTGTTTTAAACCTGCTGCCTATTAATTTCATTTGGTGACCCCTAGTTCTTGTGTTATGAGAAGGAGTAACTAACACTTTCTTATTTACTTTCTCCATACCAGTCATGATTTTATAGACCTTAATCATATCCCCCCTTAGTTGTCTCTTTTCCAAGCTGAAAAGTCCCAGTCTTATTAATCTCTCCTCATGTGGAAGATGTTCCATACCCTGAATCATTTTTGTTGCCTTTTTCTGAATCTTTTCCAATTCCAATATATCTTTTATGAGATGGGGCGGTCACATCTGCGCGCAGTATTCTAGATTTGGGCGTACCATGAATTTATATAGAGGCAATATGATATGGCTCTAGCCCTTATGGTTATATAGAAAATCTTCCAAATATGACTTCTGCACAGTTGTCTTCCTGAGTCTGCGGACAATCTGAAACAACGGCTCTGAGAAGTGTGAACTTCCTCACCCCATTGATATCATTGAATGTGAATGCTAAAGCCTATGCAGGTCCTGGCCTCCTGAAGTGATAGGAAAGGATCTGAAAGCTATCTTTGAATTGGTGGTGGCAGTAAAGGCATGAAAACCACTGACTTTTGTAGATTGTAGAAATATTTGACCACTGTTTTTGCCCTTATAAAGGAACTAACCATTCTGAAGCATCAGAAAAGAGTTGTCTTCCTGATGATGGAACAGCTGTTAAAGGCTAGCCTAACTACACAATAGGCTTATAGCAGGCTATCAGCTGTTGCATATGTCCATTTTAGGCTAATGCAATTTCAAAAGCTTTGCATTATCTACACTGCAAACACGGGTCCATTACTGTTCACAAAGCTGCTGCGGCCCAATCCCCCCGTCCCCCAGAGGTGGGATGAGGTTGCACCCTTTACGTTTCTGCTATGAATCCTGAGGATGCTGTCTATGTTGCCTCCCCATTCATAATTTTCTATTTATGCTTACCCTTTGGGACACCACATTGCGGCTGTTATCCTGCAAGCTAAAGATTCCTTCATGCCACTCCTCAGTCATCCAGAAAGGTTGCTTTTGAGGGGTGGATTTGCTCTTTTATGCTGGGCTGAACACTCTGTATTGCTTTCAGCATGCTGTACACCTGCTAGCCAGGGGGAGCAGCTGCAGGTTTTTATACCTATTTATCCATGACTTTATATCTCAGTTTTTGATTGAGATAGTAATGCATTATATTAATTTTTGTCAAATATAGGCCAGTTCTTTCTAGAATTAAAGACTTATCTCTGATTGTACAAACACTTGTGTGGGTGAATAACTGTTTGCACAGATGTAGCCCTACTGAACTCATGTAAGCATGTGCAGGAACACAACTTTAGTTATTGCAGACTGACAATCTCACATCCTAAACTGCCTTCCACTGGCATTCTACTACAGAGGGGGGGAAATTATATTTAAAAAATTTGCAAACAAATGGTTTCCTGATCTTTGTTCATAACAAGCAAGTTCTCTGATCAGTTCCACATATCTGACTATTTTCTCAGTTGCAGTTATATTGGAGTCTCCTTATTAGTATCTGGGAATTGTATATTATATATTGTGTGTGTGTATATATATATATATATATATATGTATGTTATATACTGGGTAAAGACTTGCATCAGAGGGATTGATTAATGCACTTGATGCCTGTTTACCATTGGAAAAGACTATATTTAAAATTAAGGGTTCCCTTATGACTTTTGAAAAAGTGGTATAATAAAATTAGGGTCCTAAGTTATTTTGTTTCCCAAGAACATTTAGTACATTTTAAAATACTTTGCCTTTCTATGTTTTTAGCTTTATTGACAATTCAAATAATTTTGAGTCTATGTTTTGTATCAAGTTGTACTTAAAAAAACAGACACTTTTTGAAGTTCAGAAAAAGCTTTATATAGGAGAGAAACTGATACAAGCTGGAGAATGTATACAATTCATGTCTGGGGATCAACAAAGCCTTAAACCTAAATTCATGGTACTCCAACATGATTTTGGAACAGAGAAGGTAACACTTGGTATTCAATTGGAACCTACCTTTTCTGCTGTTGCAGAACATTCCATTCTAGAGAATGGAGTTAGCCATTGTAGACATTGTCTTTTTAGTTCTCGTTTGAAAGTTCCAGTATGTATGCTTCTGCTACCCGTTCTTCTCAAACACCAGAAACAACATTATTCTGATTTCAGAATATTGAAAAGTTTTTGCTTTCAGTGTCTTCTGGATGTCATTCCACAATAACGCACTGAGTTGGAATATAGTCACAATGTATCCACCTACAATGGAGTTTTAAGTTATATGCAGACAATTACAAAAATAACTATTCTGACCCCCTCCTCCCTGACTGCCTACGTAGAAACAAAATAGTTACTGTAATAGCAGTTGCAAACCTCTTCCTGCCATATCACCATGAGCACAATTTCATATAAGTTCTGTGTCACTGCTTAGCATGTTTGTATATTAAAAACTTATGGTAGTGTCTGCTTTTATGTCCAACGCAATTGTGGGTCATCGTTTGCAGCTCTATACAATTCAGCTACCCCCTGCTGGTGAGTGAAGCAGAAGAATGTCTAGGTATACCATAAGGAGGGTCAGTATCCCCATATAAAACTGGAGATAGAGCATACATTAGTGTATTACACATGCAGGATTCTGTCCTACTTTAGTCCTAGTCTCAGCTTGTCATGTTATGACATTTATATATGATCATATATATGTTTCACTGGAAATTATATACTATGGCTGAATTAAGCAGGGGTGTCTTTTTAAAGATTACTTTTGGCATTAGTATACTTTTTCTGACTCTTCAGGATGTAGACTTGGAAACTGGTCAGGAAGCTTTGGATTACTATTATCCGCATAAAGGAAGTGAACAATCAGAATCGCAAGAGGGGGAGGAGAAGATAAAGCAGGTGAATGAAGAAGAAAATGAAAAAAAGGATAAACCTGAGGGGGAAGAGAGAGAAAATACAGATTCTAGCACTGAGGTAAGTGTAATGATACAAAAAAACCATACAACCCCTGGGTAAATGGTTTATCATTCGTTCTGTGAGTGCTATTAGAAAAATTAGTAAAGAGTCAATGTCTGGATGATATTCTGTAAATATGACATTCCCAATCTCCTTCTCAAAAGTTAAGCTCCCTTTACAAATATGGTTTCACCTTGAAACATTCTAATCCTTCCAAAATCAGTCATCTTAAAATTAGTTTTTATTTTATTCTGTCCATTCTAGTTCTGAAGACAGCAGACCTTCCCTCTCCAAGCTTTCAAAGTTAGCCACATAAATATTTGAGACAAGGATGCTAAATTATGCTGATTTCATATAGATGGTGCTTTATGCTCACAGGATTCAGTGTTAAGTAGGATTGGTCCCTAGAGGATTAAATTTTGGATGACTTGGTTGCCAATATCCAAGCGTTGTTGTATATTGAAGGAGGGGAGGAATTACACTAAGGACGGTTGCCACATTTTACAGTTACACTAAAGCATGGACTTAAAATCCAGTAGGCACTTTTGGTCTATGTTTCTTTGCAATCTGCAATAAAGGGATTGCTCCTTCTTTTCCACATGAGAGCTGAGAATTTAATTTCCAGTCATTTCGCCAGCAGCCCTGCCTGTCACTACCCAATCTGTTTTCAACCTTTACTGGACTTAGAGGCTTCAAACGTGTTTCTACTGTTTGTCAGGATAGCGGGTGCAGCTTCATCGAGGAGGAAAGCACAAGCGCTCCGTTTGTGGGGCAGGTGTGATGCTTTTAGTTGTAGGATCATTCTGCCCCTCCTAACAGCATAGCATTTCCTCTTCCAGAAGAAGGCTCTATGCAAGGTCAACCGCTCCAGCGCATCTCACTATATTGCACTGTTCCAAAGCAGCAGGAAGTTAAGGAGAGCACCTGTGCTCTTTTGTACTTCTGACAGCCCCATCAGGGGCTTGAGGGACACCTTAAATTAATGGGATTACAGTGTTCCACTTAAAACTTCAACCTAAAGATGCTACTGACTAGTAGTGTGGCATCTGCGTGATGGTGGAGATGCGATAGAAAGCCAAGATTTGCTTAGGTTTTTGCATATTTCAGACCCTTGCTCAAAATTACAAACCATTGAATCTGCATTAGCTGATTTGCACTCATTTGTGTCTGATGGTTAGAGCCGACTGGACTGAAACCAGAGTGGGAGGAGCAAGGGAGAAGAGGGAGCTCTCCCTCTGTTTTTAGCAAAGAAGGGACTGTGCTCCCTTCCCCCGCAACCCTTACTTTACCCCTTGTTTGGCTCTAAGAATTGTGCTTTTAAAAGTGTTTTTGTTTCCTCCACTACAGAGCAACAGAAATTCCATAAATTCCTTTCCCTTCTTGGAGGACTATTTGCTGCTGCAGTCATCACAGACAGAAAATGCACTAGAGGTAAATGTAAAATCTCGAAGCTGTATTAGGCAATGGATTACAACTGGTATAGTTGGATAATTGAGATAGTCCATTTAATTTAATTAAAGAGTAAGCAGAGAGTATGTCACCAAGTCAGTTCAGTAATTTATCTGAAAACTCTGTTGTAAAAAGCTAGTCTGGTCATTACCTTTTAGCATAGTCATTACTTACCAGCTTCCTGAATCTGTAAAATTACATAACTTATTATTTGAAAACTGTTTAAAAATTCCAGTTCTTCCCAGTGCCCCTCAATAATATTCAACAAGGCAGTTTATCTATGTAAAATAGATAAACTCATGCTTTTTCCAATTTATTACCAAATGTTGACAGTATTTTCACACTCTGTGTTTAGCAACCATGGGCCTTTTAATTGCTAACAGTTTAAAAAAACAACAACAGATCTTGAAAAACTTCCGTGTTTCTTTTAAGAGCATAATTGAAAACACCAGCTCTACCTCCCAGTCTACAGCAGGGCTAGTACGTGATAACTCCATAGAAGAAATATGGCAAGACTTTCTTCTGTCACCTGAGCTACAGGTAAGTGTAGTAGAGAACTTTAGGTATATATATTGTTCTTCTAAAAGTATACACACATCTGACTTGTGCAAGTGCATCTGAGATTATTTGCTTAATGAGCTACAGTCTGATAAGCCCATTTGGATGTGAAAATATGTAGGCTTTAACTGTGTGGACACCTTGCCATACACTTCACAGTTGGTGAGGTGGAGAACATCGTTGGCTCCGTCTAGATGATGGAGCCAAGTATATGTCACCTGACTTTAAACAAATCCTTCCTACCATCCCCCTAAATAACCATTAGACAGAACTTCATAACTTAACATTTTTCTGTTCTGGAAGAGATGACATGTTATATGCTCGTTGGTTTATTCATAATACTTTTCTGTTTCAAATCCAGCTTCTGGCTCCAGACCTGGTTCTGTAACTGGACCGGTCGGTAGGTCTAATTTTGCTCTGTTATGTGTTTGTAAATCCCACTGTTTGCAAAGGGGGTTGCAGTTGCATAACTGAAAGCAGAAATAGGCCCTCACAATATGCAAAATATTGGGACAAGCATAGCTTCAGAATGTAAACAGATAAATCTGAATATCAGATTACATAAGTCTGCAAAATATTAAAACCTCATTATTTGATAACGGGTCTCTCCCCACTTCTCAGCTAATTTTTAATGCTTTAGAAATCCTATGTTACTAAAGTGTTATCTTTATGTACTGTGATATATTCACAATGAAGCACTGTACATAAACTAAGCTGTAAAGGAATCAAAGTTTATCTAAATTCTCAAACCTTACTTTATATTTCAAAGTATGTTTTGTGTCTAACTTTCCATAAATGTTACTAACATTTGGTACGTAACAGAGATTAAAGGGGGAAAATATTTCTTCATTTTTTTTTTAATTTGTGCATTTGATAGTATTTTGTGTGCAGTGAGGTCTTTCCTCTGTTTGCCCTAGTCTTTTGCACAACAAGTTTTTTTTTCTTTCCAAAAGTAAGAAAATGTGGCTTAAAATGACATTTGCCAGATTTTGTCAGGGGCACATATAATACTTGAAACTACTTCATTAAAAAAAAAAAAGACCAGCTTTTAGTTAGTCTTAAGACTATTTTTTGAACATTGGACTTGATAAGAATCAGAGCAGCTACGTTGAGTTCTAGAGACTGAGTCAACAATTGACATTACAATCTGTTGTAATTATTTTGTACTGTTAGGAGCTACAAAATATAACCGAGGTCTGTGTACTCTGCAACAGTGTGGATCTAAATGCCATGACAAGGTCTCTGGATTCTTTGGCACTCTAGCATTTGGAAATTGGAGGTTATGCAGCAGTTTCATTTATATTGAAAGATAAAATAATAATGAATTCAATATGATAATGAATAATACAATCTTGCTTCCCCCTATTTTGCGTTAGCTGGAAATGCTAGAAGTTTTATATATAAATGTTGAAGGTGTTGATGGAGATAGTAACCTGGAGTTTTTGACAGCAGGAGAGAGAACAGTTGGTGGTTTTAGTGGATGAGAAGGAAGGCAGTTTAAAGGTGTGTCTTTACTGTACAGTTAACCCATACTGTTACTCAGGTGTTGCCCCTAACACCTTTCCAATCCACACACACAAATATCTGACCCGAGTGTGATGGTGCTTTCAAACCGGGCTAGCTGTCCATCCTTCGGTATAGGCTAAAGTCCAAGTGATGCTTTCACTCAGGCTGGCCCCCTGCCCATTTTGCAGGGAGGACTCAGGCTAAACCACTAGAATGGTGGTAGTCCTTCAGTGCCTTCTCACAACTCCCCCCAGCTGCCCAGAATGGCAGACATGTTCTCCCACCATTCACTGGGAAAGACTCAGAGTAGCTCAGCTTGGTAAAGCACAAAGAACTATGGGACATGTCCCCAGAAGTCCTAGCAACACACATGAGTGAGTGCAGAACCAATAAGGACACAGTAATTTGACTAAAGCTTTGCAGTGTGGCTGCTCTTGCGTGGGCTAGGCTATATGGGTACTAATCACCTGAGTTATCTCTGCAGTGAGGACATACCCTGAGAGTGAGAGAGAAGCACATTGACTGGATAGGTCTTCCAGAATGATCAGTAAAATAGCTAATGTTGACATCTTAAAACTAAACAGGACAATTTGTCAAGCCATTATGCTGAATGTGGCAGTTCATAACTCGCATAGCTTGTTTCAAGCTGTCGGCAGATTTGGGAAGACAGCACTGTAGTGGTTGGACTCTGCTCATGTTTTTAAATGGTTAGTTTCACAATGATGAGGGCTAAAAACATTTGTTTTTAATCTCTTAAATTTTAGAGGACAATTCTGTGTTAAGGGTTGAAGGCTGTGGGAAATTCTACAGTCGTAGACTAGATAGACCCTATGTGTAAGTAGGAAATAGTTCTTCCAGACCAGGTAATAGAAAAGTTTAGTGCTACGGTGGATTCTAATAGTAGGGAGAATACTGAAAGAAAAAAGAAGAAAAAAAGTGTGTGTATGTATAGGTAAGGAATTTAGAAGTATTTAATTAGAAAAGTTGCTGATTCTGTGTATTTTTTCCCATTTCCTTTTAGGAGATTTCACTGGGAGATTCTCAACCTGTTGCTAGTAGTAGAGGCATGAATTCATCATCCTCTCACTACACTGTAAATTTGACCCAGGCTATTAGCCATGACGTTAGCCTCCACGAAGCTATGTTACTGAGATCAAACCACAGCACTAGGGTAAATCCAGAAATAAGGAGTGTACAGAGACAAGAGTCATTTCTGCAGTTAAATTCTAGCATCACAAACCCCGAATCATTACTTAATGGGACTAATTTGGGGTTATTTCCATCTATTGACATTAGGAACCTAACAAACCAGGATCTTCTTTCAGACCTTGATGAGAACATATTTGATGAGATAAATCTAATGGCATTAGCATTGGAAGAAGGTTTTGATCCTATAGAAGTCTCTCAGCTTTTTGAAGAACCTGACTCAGATTCTGGACTTTCTTTAAATTCAAGCCAGAGCACAACCTCTTCAAACAATTCTGATTCATCATCTGTTCCAAGCTGCAATGAAGGTGCCATTGGATACAGTAGCGATATAGAATATATTTCCCACAATGGCTTAGGAGCTGTAGGGGGTCGTTACCCAGAGCATAGTAAACACTGCCATATGGACTATCAAAGCGATTCAGACTATTGTAGGGAATCCATACTTCAACATATTCTTCATAACCACACTTACAATCAGCTGCCAAATGAATTAGTATCCACTTCTGAGAATCATTCTTCATCATCTGGGAAATCAAACAAAGTAAAGGGCAGGTGCCTCACAGATAATCTTAGCCATGATGAATGCCATGTGAAAGCCTTGAGAATTCCATTTTCTGTAGATGAAATTGTGAGCATGCCTATTGATGTGTTCAACAACATGTTATCGAAGTTCTATCTGACAGATACTCAAATATCACTTATACGTGACATAAGGCGAAGAGGAAAAAACAAGGTTGCTGCTCAGAACTGCCGCAAACGTAAACTAGATGTGATCCTGAACTTGGAAGATGATGTGTGTAAGCTTCAAGCCCAAAAAGAAAGCCTTAAGAAGCAGAAATCTCAGTGCAATAAATCAATTAGCCTTATGAAGCAAAAACTAAATGACCTTTATTATGTAATTTTTAGTAGGTTAAGGGATGACCAGGGCAGACCTGTTAATCCAAGCCAGTATGCTCTTCATTGCAGTAGTAATGGCAGGGTTTTGATAATACCTAAGAGACTGGTCACATCAGAACAGAAACAAGATAACCAAAAAGAACGGAAACAAAAATAAGTAATATTAAGATCACTACATTATTTAGAACTCATTCTGCTGACAGTGTGGTGAAGATAGTGGCATAAATGCTGGAGGCCAAGAATGCTTATGAACATGTTAAAAAAAGAAGAGAGACCCAAACTGTAATATTTTGAGACTTGTGCATGTGGCCTGCATCTTTAATTATTGGGATGGTTTTTATATATAAATATAGTAAATTGTCAACACTTAGAAGCTACAGCAGTAAAAACCTGCTAGTTTGACTGAGCTGGTGAAATGTAATTAGAGTTATTGGAGGATGCCAGGCCACCAGCAGAAATAGAATTTCTACTTAGTGTGGATTTATTGCCTTTAAATGAGTTTGCGCACAGTATTTGCAAATAAATATTTCACTGACATAATTGTATGGAAAAAGGGTTGGAGGGAGCAGACAGGTATATAAGTTGTCACACTTGGAACTGGGAGACTTCTCCCTATTTTGTAGAGAAATTGAAGGATCAATGCAAAAACAACCCACAAAATTGAGATCAGTTGCAGATGGAGGGGAAAAAAAACATATTTTCTTCCTAACTACAAAACTCCTGGAAGGTAAAGTGGCCTTAGATTTTGATTTAGTCTATTAAAACTGGCATAGTTTTTTAAAAAGCAGAAGACTTAGATTTGCAAAGGTTTGGCTTAAATTCCAGGTGGTTTTATGTATTTATCATTTTTAACTTTTTAGGGGTGTAAATTATTCTTTTTGTACTAGTTTTCTGAAGAGGTCTTGGAGTAGGGTGACCAGATGTCCCGATTTTATAGGGACAGTCCTGATTTTTGGGTCTAATTTCTTATATAGGCTCCTATTACCTCCCACCCCATCCTGATTTTTCGCACTTGCTGGCTGTCTGGTCACCCTATCCTGGAGGCTATTCAGACTTTTCCTCTCTCCCACAAAATAAAGACAGACAGACAGACACACACACTTATAGTTGTAGTCTCAAGCAAACTGGGATTGCTCATTAATTTTATACTTCTTTTGACATGTTTCCCTCTAAATACATATTGAAAGATTGTATCTGCTTCAACACTGTTACACTATAGTCTTATGCCAGTATAACACCATTGACTATTCTATGTAAACATGAAAGAATGCAGTGGTGAATCAGACACTTCCTATGATTTGTATGTTCTCAAATATGTGATGTACTATCCGTCTTTTTTCAGTCTGGATAACTTGATTTCTCTCTTTTATCCAAAGGAAAAAGACTTATTTTTCTTATGTTTTTAGGTTGTTTTAAATTAATCTTTTGTAAGCACCTTTAAAAATTCTGTTTAAAAACAAATTAAAGTCAGATTTGCCAAGAGTTCTCAAATGTTCCAGGTAAAATCAACTGCACTATATTACTTGCCTTATGATTGCTTAGAATGAAGACATACTAGCTTTAGCTTAGGATGTGGATTTATCTGTGCCATGAAATCTGCAAAGGCATTTACATCCTTATTCACAATAGATCATTTTCTCTCTTTTATACATATCCTAAAACAGGTCTGAAAAGGTATTCTAAGAAATAAGTATGTAGCGATGAGATAAGAACTTACACCAAAAATGTTACCTTTTAAGTATTATAAACATTAGACACAGAATGTAGTTATGGGGATATCTAGAATCCTAACACAAAAATTGGGACATGGTTTAAAAAAACAAAAAACACAGCTTTAGTATAAGCACACCACAGCAGCACTGTCCAGTAACTCAGAAAAGTGCTATACAAAACATGTAAGATGCTGTACACACAAAGGAAATACCAAGATTACCTGTATTTCAAAGAAAAATTGGATGAAGTATGCCATTTATCATGGCATGAATCTACAGTGTTAAATTTGCTGCACCTATGTTTACAGTAATTAGAGCAGCAGATGCAAGACTATATTTTGTATAACCACCTACTTTCCTCATAATGCAAAACTTACCCCTGACAGAGTAATAGTCTGCTCCTATACAATACTCCATTCACACTGTATTTGTACATTAAAAGATTCCTTTCTATACATGTCCAAGTTCTTTTAGTAGTCACATCTCCTAGAACAGTGGTTTTCAAACTTTTTTCCTGGGGCCCAAATTGAAGAAAATTGTTGATACCTGCGACCCAACGGAGCTGTGGATGAGGTGTTTGGGGTGTGGGAGGGGCTCTGGGGTTGTGCCAGGAATGAGGGGTTCAGGGTGTGATAGGGGGCTCTGAGCTGGGGCCATGGATGAGGGGTTTGGGGTCCAGGAGGGTGCTCTGGGTTTGGGGGGGCTCAGGGCTGGAGCAGGGGATTGGGGCTCGGCCTTACCTCCGGCAGCTCCCAGTCAGCAATGCAGCCAGGGTGCAGAGGCAGGCTTCCCGCCTGTCCTGGCACCGTGGACCACGCTGCACTCCGGAAGCACCCAGCAGCAGGTTTGGCTCCTAGGCAAGATCTAACATTAAGGACAAAACAGGCCTCTTCCTTCTATGTAAGTATTTTCCATTTCTCAAAAAGTGAAATATTAGCTGAGTCCCATTCTGCATCTCTGAAGGAATGAATAAGATTTGATCCAGTCTTGAAGACAAAACTTCGGAGGATTGGAATATGTTAGGAAGATTAAATCTTAGTCTCTGCTAATCACTGGCATTGATCAAGGAAATAGGTGCTTAATTGGCACACTGTACAATTTTAAAATAGCTGTATGCAGACTCACAACTTTTACCCTTTTACATCTTTAAAAGTCTGCCATTCTAGTCTGGAACCCATATTAACATTTAAGAGGATGACTAAAGTCTCTCAAGGCTTTTTATTTCATACCACATATATGAAACTCTGGGCTTCAACTACTTTCACTGAGAACTACCTTTTCCCCAATATAATTCAATAGAATACCCTGAAAAAAAGCTAACGCCAAGCTCACTACAAAATAGAAACATTAGTAACCCTGTGACAATGACTTTGCCAAGTTCACGGTTAATTACTTGGTTTCTCTTTTTAAAGCGTTATCAGTACAATATAGTTATAAAAACTTACAATATAGTAATTTTTATCTGATTGGCCCTTTAGAAAACACTTATTACTGGAGGGGAGGCAGGCAAAGGATGAGAGAGAGAAGGTAAGGCAGTTTACAAGTTACTCAGGTGGTGAAGCCTGTGCTGAAGTAAGTAGGGGGGGGGGAGAATCACTCATTTCAGATGAAAATCGAAGCAGGAGTGTACAGATCAGTTTCTCCATGGTTACTGGTGGTAACATATAGATGAAATCACTGTAGGACTAATTCCTTTTAATGGCTGTTCAAAAAGTACCCGTTGAAGACTGCTGCTAGTTCAGAAAATAGTTTATTGACAACAGACATCAGTGTGTAAGGAACAATAGTGTGTATAAAAGATGAACTTCAACGTTATGGGTTTCACTACAATTGCATAAGGCTCCATTTTGTTAACAATGGCATCTCATTGTATGATCACATAATACATATGCAGTTCTAATGAATATAGCAAACAGCGCTTTAGTATTGTGCTATTTGAAGAGTGTTTGTGTAGAACAGGTTTATAGGTCCCACAAGTTTGCAGAACAAACCAAAAGGTCCTGCCCCAAAGAGCTTACAATCTAGTTTTAGAGCAGATGTAGAAAATAAGAGTAATAAACATCAGAGGGAACACAACAACTTCAGGAGGATCAAGCAGTTGAGTTTAGGCATTTTCATAACTTGGTGGCTCCGTTACCTTTTAAAATAAAGTTAAATTCACTTGTAGACACACAAAAGAAAGGAATCCTAATAAAGGGAAAATTTAGTTGCTTGCCAAAAATCAGACTGGCAGCTATTCTATACCTAGGAGTTTTATGGAAAATGGCAAGGCCATTAGGTTCTAAAATAGCTTATTTGACCTGACCCAATGCTGTTTAAGTAAAAGTGCAAGCAAGCTTCTGTAAGAGTTTGCCCTTGCACCTCAAAACTAACTAACCTGCTTCTCCCTACCCCTTAAATCTTTAACCCCTTCTTGACCAGGTAGTGACATCTCTTGTGGTAGATAACTGATGCATTTGGTAGCTATGAATTAATCTAGATTAAGTATGGTTATTTGAAATCATGTTTTTACAAGTATACTACATAGTGATCATAGATTCCACGTCCTCACCTTTCCCACTGTTTCTAGCCTATTCTCTTATAGCGCCTCTCCCTCTAGTGCTCATCTTGGATGCCTCATTTGTTCACATCTGCAACAAAGGAGTATTGAGTTGAAGAGGTCATACAGATATTTGAAATAAAGTGCTGACTACCTATATCACTTTTAGAAGAGGTTAATCTTAGGGTATGTCTTCACTACCAGCCGGATCGGTGGGCAGTGATCGATCCATTGGGGAATCGATTTATCGCATCTAGTCTAGACATGATAAATCGATCCTCGAGCACTCTCCAGTTGACTCCTGTACTCCAGCTCAGCGAGAGGGGCAGGCAGAGTCAACGAGGGAGTGGCAGCAGTCAACTCACCATAGTGAAGACACCACGGTAAGTCGATCCAAGTATGTCGACTTCAGTATGATTGATTCCCCCCCCAGTGTAGACCCAGGCCTTAGCCTCTTTCTTAAATTTCAACTCTAGTAATTTCTTTTCCCTACTTTGTACCTTCAGGTTCAGTTTATGGCAGTGGTTCCCAAACTTTAACAACCTGTGAACCCCTTTCACGAAAATGTCAAGGCTCGTGAACCCCCTCCTAAAAATGAATATTTCCAGGGATTTTTTCCTTTACCTGAGTATAAATTATAAAAGCAGTGATCTTGGAAATACACAATTTGTTTTTATGACATGCTTATTACATACTATTTATTATTAATTATTATTTATCATTACACTATTTTTATTACATTATGAAAACGGCAACGCTCTTCCAAGATCTCACTTTCGTAGCTTGTATCACTTTGAATAAGCCTGTTATAAGACAAGGCTCCTATGTTTCATCAAGGAGTATCAGATGTGAAACAGCAGGAAGGTATTTAAGAAGTCAACTCAAAGAGTTCCTCCTACACAAGCATTCAGGTCTTGAGCAGTCCAGGCAAACAACGCATGTTACAACAAAGCTTAAACTTGTTCTTCATAATAATTTTAAAAACAACACTAGCTGCCTATTTCATTTTAAAAAGAGCAAAAAATATCCACCTCCCTTTCCTTTTCTTATAAGGTGTCTTGAAGTTTAAATCTCCTCAGTGTGATAGATATGCTTGCTTTGATCTGCTTAGCTCTTGGAAGTTCAGGGGCTCCGGGCTGCTGGCCCCGGGCTGCCTGAGGTCCCTGGGGACAGTTCTGTCTGCCATTAGGGAATTTTTTCCCGAGAACCCCCTGTAACATTTCGTGAACCCCTAGGGGTTCATGAACCCCAGTTTGGGAACCACTGGTTTATAGTAATAGTCACTGCTTTGGCAAAATGAAGGTATGTTGAGCCAACATGTATTCTCTATGGGGAACAGCGTTTCAAATATCAGTGTGATAATTTTATAGTGAAGTACATGACTGAGTTCCAATGCACTTTGGGATGGAAGTGCCTCTACTTGCAGACACTTTGCTTCACACTTTAAGAAGAGTTTACGGAGCACCTACTCTCTGCATTCCCATCCAATATCTGCCTCTCCTAATCAATCAGGTTGCCAGAATATTAGCCTAGGTAGAAATGTACTGCACCTAAAAAGGAACAGATGTGAAATCTGAATTGTCACTAACATTCCAATCTGCATATGCCATACATAGCACAACAGACTTGAATTATGCAGCAAACTCCCTACGCAAACCCACCATTTACAGGCAAAAATTCACACCCCCTGGATTAGGGTTGCAGCTATTTCAACCCCTGGACTGGAACAACCACAAAACCTTCACCACAGGGGCCTGTGGGATGCACACAAAAGCAGACACATGGGCTGAGCAGAATTCCCAGCTGACCTTCTTCAGAGGCCCAGACCAACTCCACAACACCCCCTTTGTGCTGCTGCTGAACCAACCAGCTTATGTGGTGCAGAGGGTCCTGGGTCAGGTCTCCCCATTGTAAATTTCATCCTTTAAGAGTAGGGTAGTTGAGAAACTGAAGAATCTCACTCATATCTTAGGAGGTACACAGAAAAGGAGGCTGGAAAGAGAGGGGCCAACTGGTCAGGAATTCCTGCCTCACTGCCTACACGCCAGGCTCTGCACCAATTATAATTTTGATCACTCTGCTATGCCACACTCCTGTACAAGTTAGGAGTTTGCTTGCCTTTGGTCCATTGCTAGCCTCCAGCCATCCAAAGTAATGCACTCATTCACCTCAACCCTGAAGAATAAGGGGGTGGGGGAGTGGGAAAGGCTTAC
Source organism: Terrapene triunguis (assembly GCF_002925995.2). Taxonomy (NCBI): domain Eukaryota; kingdom Metazoa; phylum Chordata; order Testudines; family Emydidae; genus Terrapene; species Terrapene triunguis. The sequence goes on along the minus strand of NW_020664435.1, from coordinate 15,408,449 downwards.
TCTTGACCATTTTAAGATTAAAATGCCTCCTGTTCTGTGGGGTAACCTAGTCCCAAGATCTACAGCCAGGTCCTCAGTTGTCTGCAGCATACTGGAAGTTCCTTGGCAGACACGTAATTTCAGAAATTGATGTTCAAGTGAATGAACATGATCTTGCCTTATTCTTTATTGCACAATTTTATGAAAGCTAAGTACCAGCTGTAATACTCACTTTTACTGAGACATAGCATGTATCTTGAATGGCAAAATAACTTTTTAAATGAAGATTTACTCTGCAAAAGTGGCTTCATATTAGTTTGAAGGAAAAAAAAGGAAGACCAGTTACTTAAAGACAGAGGAGCAATAACCACATATTGCAGGACTTATTGAAAATTACTAGAATCAGTATTATGTTGACTAAAAACCACAACTTTCCAATAAGTTCACCACTGAACAACAAGAATGCTGCTTGTCCAGATTCTTAAGAATGTGTTCCTAAATAAATGAACAAGAAGTATGCTACAGTGAGACACCGTAAAAATCTATTAAAATGCTGCAGCTTTCCACAGCTTTAGCAACCTGTTTCCCCATTTACGTCGCTGCCCCTTTCTCCCCTTACAGAGAGGGAAGGTGGTGTAGCCTCACAGAGAAAAAAAAAAAATTAAAAAAAAAAAATAGCAAAGGTGAAAGCATAATGTCAAATAGAAAATAGGAGTCATACAAACACAAAAGGCACAAGAATTCCTCCCCAGGGGCATGCATAATTCCTCCCCAACTGTTTTTCTTCCAATTTGCACCTTAACCCACTAAGTGAGTTGGGATGTGAATACAGAATTGCTAAACATAAAACAGTTTTTGTAAACTGGACCTGACTCAAATCATGTTACATGTCCAAGCAGGGGAAGGAAGCCTCCTGAGTAATTAGAAAACATACCAAGAGACTACAAGTCTGGCTCTAGGTCAATCATGATTAGCTGTTGTCTCCTGTGCGGCCCCCCACATTAACTACGCAATTCAAGGTTTGCTACATTGTTTTACCAAAGGAATTTTATACTAAAGCCTCAAAACATTTTAATTATTTTCAAGAATGGATAAAGACATGAGTGTCTAAGCATAATAGCTTCCAGCTTTGTTTTAAATTCAGTGTAGTGGGCAGTGAAACAATACAATGCTTTGGCTTTCCAAGTAACTTCTAAGCTGGAATGTATCTCAACCTCCTATGTGTAATTCAGAGGATACACAGTGTACTCATGGGGGAATTCCATGCACAATATTTTAAAACTGCATTTTGTCAATAAATGTGGAGGCTCCAGCGGGACAATGGAAAGCACAGACCACTGGCTGCAGAGGTGAGAGATCACCCTGCAGCTCCGCCATGGTGACTCTGAGGCTGCACCTGAGCCTGATACAGTGCAATGGCTGGCCCTGCCCCAGAAACACCACAGGGCCCTGCCCCTCCACACCAAGCGCACCAGGATAGCAAGGGAGTCTCTTGCATGCATGCCCAGCCCTGACCCGATCCAGGGGTAGGGCAAATAGGCTCAGCCTGGCAGGATCCATGTGTGGAGGAAACCAGGGCTGGGGCAATCTGGGTGCAGGCAATCTGGATGCACAAAGGCTCATTGGGGATTCCGGATGCAGGGGGCCCAGGTGAAGATGGTTGGAGATCAGCAGAGAGTCTCAGCAGGAGAGTGTGGGTGATAGGGATTGGTGGGATGGGGGGGTCCAAGCACCAGGAGGGGGGAGGGAAACTCAACAGAAGCCCAGATGCAGGGGGTGGAGCCAGATGGGGTAGTATGGGTACAAGGGGACTCTGGATACAGAGGTTGAGGCTCAGCAGAGGGTGGGGGGTCCTGGATGCACAAGGGTTGCACCTCCCCATATAGACTCCTCCCCCTGCAGCTGAGGAACAACGGGGACAGGAATTGAGATGGGGGTGGGAAGAAGAGGGTGTGTGCGCAGAGCTTTATGATGCTGAGGGAGGTTTCCGAGGCTGGGGCTGACCTGGCCCCAGCCCCTCCTCGCAAGGGAAGAGGAAGTCCCATCCAGGACTAGCAGCTGAGCCCAGGACAGGGGAGGAGCCACCAGCTGGGGAATCCCCAGCCCCGCAGTGCTTTCTCTCTCCACTGGCTGCTCTGGGCGCCTGAAACAATACCCCTGGTTGCTGGGGAGGGGTCATGTGACAGTTCTTGCAGCTTCCTTTTGCTTCCCCATCAGAAAGTAATTTTTCCTGCAGGGAAGCAGAGAGATCTACAGGGGACATGAATTCTGTGTGCACACAGTGGCACAGAATTCCCCCAGATGTAATATTAGACACAGAAAGCAAAAAGAGAGTCATCTTGGGTTTTGGTAGATAACAGTTTTGCATTGCATCTTACATGCTAAATGCAAAGCTGTTCCTAAATAGGACAGCTATTGTTTAACAAGTTTTGACTAATCTGAATTGTCTTAAGCAATTAGTTTTCAAAGACAATTAGAAGAAACTCTCTCGTACAGGGTGATAAAAATTGCAGCCAATAAACTACTTACTTAGAAAAATAAGTTTGTCCAAAATCAAAAGCAGCTTCTTGAATGTGTCATGCTGTTTCTCCCAGCAGAGAAAAAGTACATGTGGGTGAATTACTCAGATATGCAAATTATATCAATATGGTTGTCAAATTCTTTTCATCTCCCTCAAAATGAAATGTATGTTTTCAAAAGGCTTAACTTAGCTGTATATAAACAGTGTTGTTATCAACACACATTAAGTTTATTAATCATTACACTAGAACTACTTTGGTATAAAATATTTTATTTTAAAGCTATGAAAATTATTTTAAAAATATATATTTAATGTTTCTATTCACAGAACATTTGCTATTTCATAACATTAGTGATCTGCTTTTCCTAGCCCGCCTGAATTTTATTCAAAAGATTTACAGACAGTTATTACTATCATTTTATATTTTTAAAAACCCCAGCATTACAGGACGCTGTACTAATGGAGATGTTTTATTTTCAGGATTCATTTAACCTATAGATTTTTAATGAAGCCAGAAAAAGCAATTATTTTCTGATGATTCAGAATTTCTTATTTCTTGAAGCATGTCTGTGGTTGACCACTTCTTCATTTGTTACCTGCAGCATGGCACCTTCCTGCCAAAGGAAAACAAAAATAAAGTGTATCTGAAGAGGTTTATCATGTATGTCTATCCATATTACCTATGGAAGAACTTCAGCAGTTTCAAAAATTATAAACAATTCATTAGTGTGCAGAACACAAAAGGAATACACCTTTGATTAGTTGTATACCTGTTCTTTAGGTGTGCAGCCTGTTTCAAGCAAGGAAACCAATACAAAAAATAAACTAGGGGCTATATTTTACCAATTTACACATGCTGAGTAGCATGATATCATGTAAAATCTTTCTGATTTCAATGAAAAGAGTGTAAGGGTGACAGAATCTGGCACTAAGATTTATTAGCTGTAAGAACTAGAAGAGACAGTGGAAACCTCAGTATCCTAGCCAAATTCCAATTTAGGTAATAACATTCTGCATATATATAAAATTCCACCTGTAGTCACAATTGAAGAAGTTTTCACTTGCCCTCCTAAAGAAATACTATGCAGCATTAAAGAAGAATGGATGTCATATTCCTTACTAGAGGTAGATGCATTTCAGTAGTGAAGAAAATTCTCTATTATATAAACAAACAAACAATCTAAAGTTACTTGGGATCCTTCAGGGTGCAATGTGCCACATAAAATACTGAAGCCAGAATAGACAGATGCAGTACATTTCACTTCCAACAGCGTAACACTATTGTACAGCTACTCTATCTTCATTGCACTTGTAACCATCAAAATCCCAAGAAAAATAAAAGGTTGCAAAGTGTAAAGAAAGTTTTATAATTTAATTAACTTGTGACCTACCATTTTAACTACCAACACCGGGTATGGAACCCTTGCAAAACTTTACTAATGGACACTTGCAGGTCTCATTTGTTCAACTGTAGCAGTGTACAGTAGCAGCAGTCTATGCTTGTCGATGGCTCATATCAAAGCTAGATTCCAGTAGGAAAAAAATATGTTAAGTAGCTGAAATTTAAAATAACATGATGTCAAAATTTAATACAAGAAAAAAAAAGAAGGGATTCACAACATTCTCTTCAGTTGGTAATGGTTAACTCAATTCATTGCTATGTTAAACTACATATGATAACCACTATACTGAAAGAGACTGTCATAGTATTAGTTTCTTGTTTTTGGAACATTAAGAAAGGAAAAGTAAATAAGATCTTACCTAAAGAAGTTTAACTGAAGCTTAGAACTATTTTGCTCTACACCCTCAGCCTTCGTTGGCATCCTTATAAAACTACGGTAGTTAAAGCTTTGCAGAAATACAGCGCAGCTTTTTAAGACTGGCTGAACTTAGTGCCGTTTTCAAGAGTTCTCTTGTACTAGACCTGTGTCCCTGGAAGAGTACCTCGCTGGGGATATTTCCTTTCCTTGCCATTGAAGAAGCAGCATCTAAAAGATCTAAAAAGGTGTTTCTCCTTGCAGAGATATCCCTTAAGTTATCTAGATATTTTAAACCTGATAATTTACAGACAACATACTTTTTCTGACCAGCATTTAATTTTACATGTACAACAACAGCTTTGTATTATTTGTGGGACCTTATACTACCCACTCCTTGCCTTATTTTACAATATTTTCTTTTTTAAAAAAAAATCTATAATTACACAGTATTTCCTTTAGAATTATTTTATTAAATCAAATGTACAACAGCTTCTTAACTCTACACACGCACTTAAATTTTTTAAAAGGAAAACGTTATGTCTTATTACACCATGATCCTGGCTAATAGTTTTTCAAAACTTTGAGAAAAATCTTAAAAAAGGTTTCACATGTCACCTGAAACTTACAAATTTAACATTATCAAAGGAATGCTTCTACACTCTTACAAAGACCACTAGAAAGAAACAACAATTAAAAAGCTAAGAAACTGTCTCAAAGGCATTTTTACAATCCTTCCTCCACAGTAAGGTAATGTTATTAAATAATCCAATCCATTCACAAAATGGCTCTCTGCATCTGCTCTGGTGTCTTCTGCCATATCACTGCATATTTATGCATGACTGAGTAAGTGTTTCCTTAACATTGTTATTTCGATAACCTGAAGCTGTTCTGTTACCTCTGGGCTCTCATCCTCTCCTATTTATACAGTGAAGCCTGTTTCAACAGAAGTAAAGAGTAAAAAATAGGTTATGAAATTATCCATCTAATGAATTTTTAAAGGAAAGATAATATGATCCTAAAAAGCTTTTACTCCTGCAGCTAAGTCTCAAGAAACACTGCAATTTTAGCACTTATAAAAATACTTACCCATGGCAAGTTTGCAGAAGCTCAGTAACGGCTCCTCCCTCCATATCCACCACTTCCTCCACTGCCTCCTGGACCATAGTTTCCTGCATTTTTGGAATAACAGGATAGAGGACATTTACATCTTTATTTTTTAAACCCAGGCACATTTACTGTATATTTACAAGAAGATTATATTCAGTTTAATTCAAGAGGACAATGTGCACATCACCTTGAATATAAAGCTAACATGTAATTGTCCTCTATGACAGATTATCCCCCAAGAACTGCCATGATAATCACATTTTGAAAACAGAACACAAGATTCTTGCAGCAAGAGAAATTCCAATGGTTTAAATATATAATCAAATAAGGAAATTCATGCTGCACACTCTTGGGGCCTGATCCTGCAACATGTATTATGTGAGTACATCAGTCCACCCACACACTACACCTTAAAGAAAACTGGTCTGAAGTAAATTTCCCTTTGTGTGCTTTGCACATGTAAAGCATTACAACTTAGAAGCTGCTGACCAAAAAGAAAAAAGGCAGAAATATTATAATGACCCTAATATGGGAGAGAGAAAGAACAAAAAGTTTAGCGGAGAGTAGTGAGTCGGTGGTAATTACTTCTAGAGTAAATAATTTGTTCACATCGCTCTGACTAATGCTAAGGGATGTAAGGAGGCTTATTTGGAAAAAAAAAAAAAAATTAACCCATTGCCAAAACTAATTATTGTCTGACTGATATCCCTATGACATTTACCAACACTAAAATTTGGGAGGGGCACGGAAGTAGTGATATTACATCATATATCATATTTTACAAACAAACAGACTTAATGGGCATGAACTTAGTATCCCAAAACTAACTCTATATTGACCAGACCACTGAGAGCTCATACCTGACCCAAGTACAATCTGGTAAACAAAACTATTAGTAAACATACATACATATTTAAAAAACAAAACAAAAAAAACCCCTAACTGTTCCTGCTTTGAGAAAACTGGTCTTCACACCAAATAGTGATCTTGCTGTTTGAAATCATCATACTGTTTTAATGCTGATAATTTATTTTTCTTTTGGGCGCACTCACAGATAACCACTACCACTCTTTGCACTATTGTTTACTAGCTCTAAAATTCTGCTGGCAAGTGGGATTTACAAAAGTCTATGCAGCAATTCTCTACACAGGTTAACTGGTTCGTGTCCCCTGGTCTCTACAAAGGATCAAAGGCCACTGAAAAGTTGGTCCCAATTCAACCCATGACATATACAATACCTCCACCATATGGTCCCCCCATGTTCCTGCTACCACCAAAATTTCCACTCTTCATTGGACCATAGTTTGAGGGCTGTTGGTTATAGTTTCCAAAATCATTGTAGTTTCCACTTCCATAATTGCCTATGTTATTGACACAAAAAGAGCTAAATGTAAGAATTATTTCTCTGTGTTATTACAAACCTAACAAATCAAGACAAAAAAAAAAAAAAAAAAAAAAAAAAAAAAAAAAAAAAAAAAAAAAAAGGTAAGAAGAGGAATGTCTTTCACTAAAGTCAATTATTTTTCCTCACTGACCATAGAAAATGTCATACTGGTTTTGACAACACTTATGAAGTAAAATGTTCTCAAGTCAATAATCTTGCTCAGGCTAGTCCAAAACTAAACTTTCAGTTAAATGTTTTAAGCAAATGTATTACCTCCTCCATAGTTGTCATAACCACCTCCGTAGCCCCCACCCTGGTTGCCATATCCAGGTCCTCCACCACCATATCCTCCTCTTCCTCCTCCATAACCAGGACTACCTCCAAAATTGCCACCTATTATGAAATAAGCCTTTAAATAGTAACTTTACATTATAAATGTCAGTTGTACTATTCCTCAGATCACACAGTGTTCTGCTAAGACTAAGATTTTAGTTTTCTTCAGCATCAGTCTACTGAAGGACAAGAAGGCCAACAGGAAGCTTTGAAGGGCGATGTCTACAAATAGACATTTTTAAAGCTATATACTCTCCCTTAACTGTTTAGTCTGACTACAGTTTTTGCCTAAGGATTAAAACAAAAATGTTACCAATGCATGATATTTAGATCTAAAGAGACAGGTTTTTCTTTACATAAATCCTGAATTTTTCAGAAAGCTGATTAGTTTAGGAAAGCACTGCTGAGCAACACTGAGCTGCAGTTAATGCTACATTTTTGAGTCTCTAAAAAGTCACTTTCTTTACCAGTTCTTTTGACAGACTTTCTGCACAAAGTCATAAAGGAACACAAAACGTTAGTATAGAAAGGAAAAACTCAGTGCAAGACATGATTTTTTACTAGAGTGAAGGGGCTTTGAGAGTGTGGTTCAGGCATGGGGGAGGAAATTGTACATAAGCATGAGCCATCAGGATGAACTAATTACTTTGAGTAGTGTGGCAAAATACTTCCAAATGAGAAACATGGATTTGAATGCAAGAAGGCCTTAGGGAAAACAACCAGACTGGTTATGCTTGCATATATTTATCAGCAAGTGCAGGTCTTTAGGTGTAGCATAATCTAGCACTGGCGTGAGATAGCCAAAAATAGGGCTGAAAAAGAAAACGAGAAAAACTGCAGATAGAAATCAGGTTTTCAGGGGCAGGAGACGACGGACATATGGCAAACCACACAGTTAAAGACCAAGGATTAAAACTAATCAGCAGTTATTTATTGTTCTTGAACCAGATCAATATGGCTCTACTGCTTAAGATGATTAGTAACAGAAAATACAAAAACCCACTAGTCTACACTAACCTCCTGGTCCTCCACCATATCCATTGTATCCATCACCAAATCCACGACCACTTCCATATCCATCTGTTGGAAATAAGTATTTGTTTTAGTTCATCTGTACGGAACTAGAAAAAAAGTTTACTCTTAATAGTGAGCTGGAATTTTTAAAAATACATAAAGATGCTTTAAATTTTTAAAATTGAGATGACAAATTATAGTTATTTTTAAAAAACCTCACAAAAACCAGTTTATTTTTAAACCTACAAATACAAGCAGATGCTGTGTGTATGACCCTTTCAAAAACTGGTGTCACAAATACCATATTTGAGATCAACTCTTGCAGGAGAAACATAATACCCTAAACACAGATCATGAAATTTCAACCATTATAAACTGCTGTATTCATCTGATATACAAATTTCAAAATGTTACAGTAGTTTTCAAACTGTGACTAACCTTCTCTAAGGATAAATAAAATCATTTTGGGGACTGGTATTTCTAGTACTTATTTTCAGCCCCCCCGCCTGGGGGAGAAAAAAAAAAAAAAAAAAAAGACCCACAGCCATTTCTACGGGGTATATATGAGAAAAGTATAATGGACTTGGATAATTTGAATTTAAAACCTCAGACATATGCACCCTAAACCAAGAAATACGCATCTGTCAGAAACAAGGCAGACAACCATCACCTTAAATAAGCATCTTCTCTTAAAGAAGAGTTGCATTTCTGGACTTGAACTGAAGATTGGCAACCAGGAAGCTGCTACCTTGACAATTATTTATACTTAAAAGCCCGCTCTAAAATTGTAATAATTTACGCTAGCAATGTTATATTACTTTGTATACAGTCTCTAAAATGGACCAGGTCACAGTGCTTCTTTGTATTATGTGAACTAACATCTCAAAAACACTGACTTCATACATTTATACTGATTCGTTTCCATTTTGTTATTTCTAATCTCAAATGTTAGTACTGTCATATTAAGAGGTTTGTTATTAGTCTTTTCTAAAAGAAGATTTTGTTGCCAATACTGCAGTAGATGGTAGTAACCTACAGAGCAAACTGAAATCCAAAAAACACATAAGCCTGATAGCCTTACCAGATCCACCTCTGAAGTTGCTTCCTGGTCCTGGACCAAAGTTGCCACCACCTCCACGCGAATCCCCAAAGCCGAAGTTACCTAGGATGATTTTAGATTCCTGTTAAGTATGTATTATAGGAAAACTAAACCTAAGAGCATAAAGTGAAACTCAAATACCTCCTCTTCCACTCCGAGAACTTTGAACTTCTTGCATTTCTTGTCTAGATAAAGCTTTTCTTACTTCTGCATTATGGCCATTGATGGTGTGGTATTTCTGCACTGTAAATCATAAAAATTTAAGAAATTACATGCAGTAAAAGTTGCTTCTAGAGTTTAACTCAGGAATGGCTAAATTGCCAAACAAAATAATTTTTCCTCCTCACATTTTTGCAATACCAATTCCAATCATCCAGAAGTCTAAGTTATAAAGATGACAGGATAATTTCAGGTAGTATTATTGCATGCTCCATCAAATTTATTAATGGAAGATTCAAAACTAAGGCCTTGTTCCTACAAACATTTATGCATGTAAGTAATCCAATTAAATTTAAAAACTTACTCACATGCTTAAGTGTTATCTATATCAGGTCCTTAAGTAGCAATATTGTAAGATGAAATTGTGGAATGAAGTTTACTTACATACAATTTTATCCACAGGATCATGGTCATCAAACGTAACAAAGCCAAAACCTCTCTTTTTACCAGATTGTCTATCTGTAATTATTTCAATAGTGTCAATTTTCCCATATTCCTCAAAGTAGTCTCGAAGGTGGTGTTCCTCAGTATCTTCCTTAATTCCACCAACAAACAGCTTTTTCACAGTAACATGAGCACCTGGTTTTCCAGATTCCTTGAAAGAATTAAAATTTTTTTTCAGAACTACTAAGGTAGTGGAAGAGAGAGTTTTGCATATGGACTCTATCATGATCTTAAAGACAGTTAACTTAAAATCTAATCAATTTTAAGAAGTGAATTTACAGTGTTTTCAGGTAAACCATATTATCTGGAATGCCTGTGCCATTTTTTTAATTTTACAATCATTTTGCTATTTTTTTAAAGCAACTACCTCTGGTTGCTATGTGAAAAGCTCTAAACAAGCAAGAGGGGAACAGACTATGCTGCAGAAAGAATGAAAATGATTATACATTAAGTGTAATCAAAAGTACAAAGTTAAAATATATATATATATATAATTTTTTTTTTTTTTTATAAAACTGAAATATTAGGAGAAATCTCACATTTACTTGCAAGAATAGTAAGTAACAAATTTTCAGGCAGAACTGTGATCTATAAACTGACTAGGTCCTTTTCATTTTAACCAATTGTATTCAAATTCCAGACAACTTCATTTAATTTGTCTGCCTATCTTTTAAATAACAGATAACTTTAGGTGAAATCCTGGCCCCACTGAAGTCACTAGCAAAACTCCCATTGTCTTCAATGGTGCCAAAATCTCATCCTTGATCTCTAGTCCCAAAAAGAACAGCTCCCCAAATGCTTCTTCTTTGACTAGGATATCCAACCTAAAACAGTAGGGATTAAAAGGTAGGGACTTTTGATATTTAAGGCCCAACCAATGGCGTAGTCACTCAACCTAAAAAGCTGAAATGCCTTCTGTCAATCAAGTCCTAAATTCAAACTGGCAGAAGTCAACCTCTGCATGTGTACTGCTGTAAAGCATTTAAAAATGGTAAGATAAAGAAGAAAGGAAAAGGAAAAAGGCATGTGCCCATAACCAGAGCCTCTTCATTATAAGAAAAAGTAAGCACTGAAATGTCTATCGGCAAGAATAAGCTAGTTTCTCACCAAATCAGAGACAATCTTCATAACGTAAAAAGCCTCTTTGCTTTTCAGTACTTTGCTCACCTCTCTGGCTACTGCTCGTTTTGGCTCAACTACCCTTCCATCAATTGAGTGAGGTCTTGCAGCCATGGCTGCATCAACTTCGGCCATGGAGGAGAATGTTACAAAACCAAATCCTCTCGATCGTTTGCTTGCAGGATCCCTCATCACCTGCAAAGAAGTCAGGAAGTTTTATTATTCCACTATTAAGTTTTCATACTACCGCTACAGCTAAGTATAAGTAAGGTCCTTAATTTTCTATTATTTGTTTTTTAATCGATTTTCACCTAAATTTTGGACCACTCAAGTACATGAAAATACTGATTACGTTAAGAAAATGCAATACATTACATTAGGGAGATGTGTTACTAATAAGTTAGTCTAAGGGTAGGTCTACTCTACAGGGGCACAGCTATGGTGCTATAGCTATGCCACTATAGCAGTGCCTTAGTGCAGATACTTCCTACATCAACCAAAGGGTTTTTCCCATCTATGCTGTTAATACATCTCTCCGAAAAGGGGTAGCTAGGCTGATGAAAGAATTCTTCCATTGACCTACCTTCATCTACAGTGGAGGTTAGGTCAATGTTTCACAGGGCGCAAAATTTCACATACCCTAAGCGATATAGTTAAGTCGTCTAATTTTTACATGTACACCAGGCCTACGTGTAAATGTGAAGCTGTCTGTTAAAGTACGGCAACATAGTGGAAGATTAACACATGCGCGCGTGTGTTTTCAAGTTTTTTAAAATCCTAAAAAAAAAAAAAAAAAAAAGCCAGAACCTTCCGGCTCCGGCAACCTGCTCCAAATGGAAACTAAACCTGCTTTTACTTTAAATACTCGTATGTGTCTCTATTTGTTCCCTTTTTTTCCCCTCTTGTCCTCCTATCCTGCAAAGTTAACCCAAAAAACTGAAGTTAGGGAGTAAAAATTGGTGCAAAAAAACTTATTTTTGTAATGATCACCACCAGATTTCTGGGAAATTTAAAACAAAATAAAAACCAAAAGTAATGGACCGTGAGCATAAGTCTTCATATCTTTAATTTAGATTTTCTTTGCTTTCTACGCAAAAGCAGGTGTTTGAACCCAATTACCCATACTGATTAAATTAAGTATTTGCATTGTATAATTCTGCATTACAGAAGTGAAAACTTGTCTTTACCCTCCATCATGCATATTGTTCATGAAATTGTTGACTTCAACTGCAATTTATACATAAAGCTTTTTAAAGATTTCACATACAGGAATCAACTAGATGCTTCCATTTGCCTTCTTATACTTCAGAAAATGGCAAGCAATTTTTACAAAGTTGTAAAGTCCACATTATCAGCATACATTAGCACATGCAACTTACCACACAGTCTGTAAGTTTCCCCCATTGCTCATAGTAGTTTCTCAAACTTTCTTCTGTTGTTTCAAAGCTCAAGCCACCAATGAACAGTTTGCGAAACTGCTCCTTTTCTCTCTAATTTAGAGAATATAGTATTAATGTCATTTGCAATTCTCCCATAGTACTGAGAAAACAGTCTGACATTAGACATGTTCACAAATGTCAATGAATACTCATTTTCAACAAAAGATTGTGATTATTTGAAGTTGTATTATTGCCATTCAATACAGACCCATATATTATAAAGGTAGCGCTTGACAATTTCACAGTTTTTTTAAAATTACCTTCCTTCGCCTCAGAAATATATTAAAAATGAAAATTAGGTTTTAAGTACTTAGAACTGGAGAAGTGCCCTCTGAAACACCATCAAGTTTTCCTTCCTGCAATAGCATCTTCTTTAAAAAACCCATAGATTATAATTGATGAGCTGTGTTCTCTTTACAGTAACTCCTCACTTAACATAGTTATGTTCTTGAAAAACGCAACTTTAAGTGAAACAATGTTAAGCGAATCCAATTTCCCCATAAGAATTAATGTAAATGAGGGGGTTAGGTTCCAGGGTGTGTGTCTGTGTGTGTCGCCTTTGTACGCTGACCCTACTCTTAAGTACAATGTCTTATGAATTAGATTAGCTTGCTGAGACCACAGCTGCTGCCAGCAAGCTCTCTCCCTCCTGAGCCCTGTCGTGTGTCCTCCCTGCTCTATGAAGATGGGGTAAGCGGGGTGCAGCAGGGGGACACACTGACATTAGCCCCTCTCTTCCCCTCCCCCCTGCATAGCAAGCAGGAGTCTTGGGGAGAAGCTCCAAGGCGGAGGACAGGAGCAGCACATGGCAATGGGGGGAGGGACAGCTGAACTGGCGGCAATTGATAGCCTGCTGGGCAGCTGCTGCACATGGAACTTAGGGGAGCTGATAGGGGGACTGCCGGTCCACCCTGGTTCCAAGCCCCCACCAGCTAGTTGCAACAGGCTGCTCTTCCCCAAGCAGTGGACAAAGCAGGCGGCTGCCAAAGGACGTTAGAAGGGAGCACTGCACAACTTTAAAGGAGCATGTTCCCTAATTGATCAGCAACGTAACCTGGATGACTTTAAGTGAGGAGTTACTCTACTAGATCAGATCAGAAGATACCAATTTATGTTGTTCATTCCAAAATGCAGGCTATTTCATTTTTAAATATAAAATAAAGTGTTTGTGCTCAAATTGATGTTCACCAATACAAACCAGAAAAGGAGAAACAAGCTTCTAGATGAGGCACACAAAAAAGGGGAGTGGGGGTGATTCTTTTTTAATAAAATAAAAACGTATAGGCTCATACACCAAAAACCTTAAGCTATTAAATAAATATTTCATCAATTCATTCACATGTGGAGAATTAAAGCTCTCATGAGGTGCATATTAAGGAGCTATGGGAGTTTTGCCATTGACTTCAATACGAGTAGGATCAGGCCCCAACTGGGAAGCAGCTTACCATTTCTTTCCTCATTTTATCTGAAGTGCGGCTATTTTCGAGTAAGATATGGGGGCTGTTTTCTAGGGAAATTATGTGAAGGCAAACAGATTTTATGTTTTGCAGTTCTAAGCAGCAGTAAGCGGTCATACAATATACTTTTAAAAAAACTAAACTATTGAAAAGCAGGTAAAATAAAGATCTAGCTTTTAGAAAGGCAAATTTACCTTTTGCTAGTCAGGTGATTAAGGCCATCAGAAAACTAAGATATGTACCAGGAGTGGCCAAACCAAGGGTTGCAAGCTTCATGCAGGCTCTTTTGCACTAAGGGTAGCTCTCTGAGCCCCACCCATCTCCCACCTACCAGACTAGGGCTTCAGCCCTGCAGGAAACACATGCTGAGGCTCAAGGCTTCAGTAGGAGTGGGGTTCAGGCAGGTGCGCCAGGAAACACATGCTGAGGCTCAGGGCTTCAGTAGGAGTGGGGTTCAGGTAGGTGCGCCTGGCTCTCAAACTTCTGAAAATTATAGTATGTGGCTTGGAGGGTCCGTAAGTTTGGCCATCCCTGGTATATAGTATATTAAACATTTTAGGATACTGAAGCAGCAATATATAAAGAGGAGGAATAAAAGCAATTTATCTTAAAATGGCCAACAGCTGAAGTTTATTGAATCAGGTACAATTTTCACTGTATGCACTATGTCTAGCATGATGGTACCATGATCCTGACTGAGGTGTTAAGATGCTACCATAATACATAAATACACAATAACCAAAGTTATGAAGAGCTCAATTAACAGCTGAAGAGTTTATTATGAAACTGGAGAAGAATCACTACCTTGGAAAGGAAGCAACTATTAGCACAATTAGAAATTTCAAGGTCAGTAAAAGTTTCCAGAGCAGTTTACACCATCAAAAAGATGGAATGAATGCCTTGTTGCATCTGTTTGCCCCGATATTGGATACTTAATTATTCCCTCGCAAAATTCTGCTTACCCACTCACTTGGGTAAGTAATTTTGAAAGGCTAGCTCCTTTTTCCTTTAGAATCATCGTGTTTGGGATGAAGAGACATTTACTAATGATAAATTTTGGGAATACCGATAAATTTTAGTGGGTTACTTTTCAAGTCTTCAAAAACATGTCTCTCTCGCTCTCTCTCTCTCTCTTTTTTTTTTAAAGTATTGGCTTGGTCAAATTTGCTCCAATACAGAATTTGTAAAAACTGAGGTTTTACACACACACACACACACACACACTTCAATTTTTGGTTTATTTTAATGGAAATAACTTCAAAAAAATTCCTGCATATTTTATACCGCCAACACTGGAACATTGGACTAGGGTACAAGAATCTAATAATACTGACCAGAACCAGACTATTAACAAAAGTGTAGCTGGCTAATCTGTTTCACTATTCATGTTGAGAGAAAGAAAAGGTAGTCTAACAGGTAATCAAAAACTAACATTGAGCATTTGAAAAAATACTTAAGGCATTACACAAGATTTTTTTTTTTTTTAAATAGTTTTAAAAGCAGTATCCCCTTCAATTTATTTTCCAGTTGAATTTTCTCATTGACCAATATATGCTTCTTGATCTTGCCTAAAGACTTCCATAGTGTGCCCCAATAGCTGAAAGAAATTATTGGAGAAAGAATACCGAATCTGCTTTTGATATAGCTGCATATCCTGCTGCGCCTCTCAGGCTCTTCAGTCAGTAGGTAGGTTTGCAACAATGATGTAAAAAGTTTTACTGTTCAATTTTATCATTCTAGTTACTTTACTGCACTGCTGCAAAACAATCTGCAAAGCCTGAAGAAAGCAGCAGGCACACAGAGTCTTATCAAAAGCTGAGTCAGTACTAACCCCTATACAGACCCCAAAAATCCCGATTTTTTTTTTTTTAAAAAACACAATATTCTTCAAGTTGCTAACAACTGAAAGAGAAGGAATGGGAAGATAAAGGACCTGAATCTACCATTAGTCAATGGGAATATTTGGCCACTGCATGATGTTATGAGATATTTGCATAAACATTTTATTTTTCACAAAGCACACTCTCACCTCAAACTCTTAACTGGAGTGGGGGAAAGCAGAGTCAGTGTTTGGCAGAAATGGACTGCTAATGAAACTTAGATCAAATGGCTATCATTTGGCATGCAAGCAGAGTACCAAAGCAGGTATTTTTAAATTACATATACTGGCAACAGATGATCTTCAGAAAGTATTTCAAGCCCTGTAAATAATTATTACTATAATAAGCAGCATTGTTGTAGCCATTTTGGTCCTAGGATATTAGAGAGACAAGACAACAGAAGTTGGTCTAATAAGATAGTACCTCCCCCCACCTGGTCTACCTAGACTCTATGATATGAAACTTCTGGTGATCTGCAGAACACTTGGTAACTAGTTTCTTGCAAGACAGCTAAAAATATATATAATTTTGTAATATTTTCACAACACAAGCAATATGCTACTGAGACTCGAGGCAGCCAGCATGACCAGGAAGGAAAAAGGGGTAGCCCAGTAAACAGCCTAGTCCCCCTGTTAAATTGATGTTTGCACTAAGAAAGTTTGAGAACATTATATGCAAAGAACTGTTGGGGGGGGAGGGGGGGGGAGGAGGAAGCATCATGCTGTGACCTAAAATAAAGTAAGTTTCAGTGCTAAAGTTTTCATACTGTGACCGCACACTTCAGTTAAGGATTAGCTACAGAAATAATATTCTGAAGTTTGCCATTGGAGTCTCAACTTTTAATTACCATGTGGTACATCAAAAATAGCATGTCCCAAAGTACAGTACTGACTTGCTCAAGTACGTGACCCCATGCCATGCTCTGCCTTGGATGGCACATAGACTCTGAGTTTTGAGACTTTTAGGGAGTGAAGGGGGAAGGGCACAAAGATTACTCTGCTGACAGAAACACACTTTCCACTAGGAAGCTCTGTCAGCATAGCTACACTGATCTAACGTTTGTAGTGAAAAGCAAGGCCTAAGTGTCTCATATGGCAACTTAAAAGAAACCCTTCAGGTAAAATGAAATACCATCAATTAATTCCAAAGTTAACATTAATTGGTATAAAATACACATGACACAAACCATCTGATGGTTTTCCTACGTTCTATTATAATCTTGGTGAAAACTCTTATTTTTGTACAAAATTATAATAAAAGAATAGAGTATAAGCTGTCTTTAGAGCTTTCCATAATGCATCTTCCCCGCACTCGAACGACAGGTAAGATTTTGATGAGTAACTAGGAGTCTGCCCATTCTAGGAGATATTATGTCCCAAGACATGAGCGAATCTCCAAAGGGTGGGGAAATGTGGAACCTCTTTTTGAGAAGACAGCGTCCAATCACAAGGAATGTGTTTTATAGACCACCACCTACAGAGGCAGGGAACGAATGGCTCTAAACTGTTGCAAACTCGAGCAGGTTAAGACCATAATCAACAAAAATGGCGGCCGGCCCAGAGATAGGCGAGCGGGAGCTTCAGATCAGCATCCGAGAACTGCGTGCCCGCCAAAAAAAAGGGGCCCCGAAGGATGAGGCCCCTAAGGGATTGGGGGGGGGGGTGGTGCAGATTCCCCGGTTCCCCAACACCGCGCAGCCTCTACTCAAAAGGAGCTAGTCCTATTGACTCCACGAGTCCTCCTCAGCGTCCCCACCCAACGCGGCAGCAGGACTGGCGCCGCAGAGGCCTGAGAGCATCAAGCGCAAAGCGGCGGCCGCGCCGCGCCCGCCATGTGGCGGTGCCGGGAGACTGGGGCAGCCGCGAGGGGCCAGAGCAGGAAAATGGTTGCTGCTTTGGAGCCCGCGCCCGCTCTGGGGACAGCGATGCCGCAGAGGAGGAGAAAATCTTCTCTGGCCGGCCGCTAAGGGTCGGCTACGGCCGCTCCACCAGCCTCCCGCCCCCGGGAAGAGGGCCCCGGCTACCCCAGCCCCTCTCCCTCGGGCCGGAACAGAACTAACTACCACCCTTCTCAGCCAACCCACCTGCTCCAGACACCCCAACCCCTCCCGCCACGGAGAGATGCTGCTCCTCTCAGCACACCCGCTTCTCCCTACCCGCCACTCCTCTCAGTCGTTTCATGGCGGAGGTTCCCTGCCGCAGGGCCCGGCCGCCTTGCCTCCCCTCCCAGGCCCGGGACCATTCACACACCCCTCCCGCTGCCATTTTACCCCTCCCCCTCGTTACCGCCATTACCATCTGTGCCTCCCCGGCCTGATCCCGGCGTTTCGCAGGGCCAGAGAGAGAACCGGTTCGCTTACTGCCCTCCATGGTCACCCCTAGGGCGCACGCGGCTCGCTAGCGCAACGGGAGCTCGGTTAAACGGTCTGTCAGGCGGTTCTAGGACTCGCCTCCGCTTGCGCTGTTGCCGCAGCGTGTACCCCCGCCTCCCTGTGCTGCGCACCAGCCCAACGGCCGCCGGCGCTTCCAGAACCTTCCTCCCCTCTAACGTCTCTGCTACGGAAAACCACCAAGTCTCGCCCACTGCGCCACCATGCGCATCAACTAACGGGAAAGTTCCAACTACTAGACCTGCGCTAAAAGCGTACAGTTTTACGAATAAGTCTTTCATTACGTAAATGTACTAACTACTGCAAACCAAAACGCACCTTTCGCAGCTGTACAAGCCAAATTTGCACTATTTGCGTACCATACACCTCGTGGTCTACGTAACCCTGTTTGAGAATAGGACTCAACCTTTCTAGTAATGGCTGCCTTAACTGTTACGTATTTTTAAATGCATCGCCACGCAGTGGTCTGTCCCTCGCTCCCCTTCCCACTCATAACTGTATTCGGCTGTTTTGATCTCGAGTGGAATTAAGCACTCCCCGAGACGGCCCGCAGTTCTGCGGAACGCTTCTTTGTGTTTCAATAGCATAGTAAAAATTCAGCAACTCCATTAGCAATGGCTCTCTCCGGAAAGAGCCGAAACAGGCGTCGTCGTGGACCTACTCCACTTCGGCACTGCCCGGAAAAAAACGAACTAGCACGGACTGTGATTCGATCCACTTCGACAGTTTCCGGAAAGAGCCGAAACAGGAATCATCACCTAAAATGGCCTCTTCGGCAATTTCCGGCAAAAAAGCCGGAAAGCCTGTCGTGTCCGAGCACAGCCGAAGCTGCTCGGCTCGGAGGCTGCTCCCGCTTCGGGGGGTTTTCCGGAAATTGCCGAAGCTGCCCAGAGACTGATCCTCGCAGCAAAAGAGATATAATTAGCCAAAGGCCCCCTTTTCCCCACCTGTGGTGCAGGCAGGGACCAGTGGGGCAAACCCGGAGCGCGGTGAGTGCGCGCCCCCGAGTTCTCCTTTGTTGGCGGGCTGGTCCCTTTGCCTCGGGCCGCCTGGGAGGAAGTGATAAGTGACCAAATTTTGGCGCCAGCACCGAGACGCCGCCAGCCGGGCCCAAGATCGAGCGAGAAGGGCAGACCCCCCGGTAGCCAGCTCCGCGCACAGCGGCCCCCGCAACAAAGGGTGAGTGCTGCCTCCGGCTCGGCGGGGAAATGGCGCTTCGGCGGCTCCCCTCCCCCTCGCCGAGCTCAGTGGGGAAATGGCCGCGGTCTCCCGCCGCCCGCCCTCGGGAAAGAGGCCGCGTGGCCCCATCCTCCCCCTCCGGGCAAAGGAGTGAAGCGCCCTGAGCTCCTCTACTACCCCCCCAGACCACCTCCTCACACCCCCCCCGCGCGGGAGCCGCCTCGCCCCGACCAGCCCCCACGTCCCCCCCTAACCGAGCTGCGAGCCCCCAACCCTCCGCTAACAGCCCCTCGGCCGACGCGGGGACTCTCCCCCGCCGGCTCTGCGCTCGGGCGCTGGGCCCGTCCCGGCTCGGAGCCGCGCCCAGGCAGAGGCTGACAGTGGCCATTCGCCAGGCGGCCATAGCGCGCGCTCATGGGCCCCGGGACTCACCCAGTCGCTCTCTCTGTCTCCGCGAGGCATCTTGCTTCGCCCAGGCGCTCGCTGAGGCCGCGTCCCCGTGTTTCAAGCTGCCCTCTCGGAGAGAAGCCCTGGCTGGCCCCCCTCTCGCTCCCGCACTGGCGACACGGCAGCAGCAGTGGCAGGAGGCTGCAGCTAGCGTGTAGGCGGCGTTGTGCGCTGTGCCCCGCCGCCAGCCAGCGCGCAGCTCAGCGCTCACACCCCGCAGTAGCCGCCCCAGTCTCTGCCCCCACCCCCCTCAGATGTCGCTGCTGCTCAGTGCGCGCAGGGAGCAAGGAGGAGACGGGAAACCCGAGCCGCCGGGCACCATTGAAGTCTGTATCCTTCTCTCTTTCTCTCGCTTCCAATTTAACCTCGCCGTGAATTGGGCAGCGCCCCAAATCCCTTGCAGCTGGGCTCGTGTTTGGTGTAACTGCAGAGGTCCTGCCCCCCCGCCCCCCAACGCCGCCACCGCTGCCCGCCTTTAGCAGCCACCCCAGCTGAAGGGAGGTGGCGGCGTTGGGCGGGAGAAAAGGGAGCTGAGCCCCGGGATCTCTAGTGGGTGCCTCTCCCCCGAGGTAGGCGGAAGGTTCCTGGGCCTCAGCGTGGTGCAATGGGAGGAGAGTGGTTAGACACTGGGGCTGGGGGACAGCCTGCGGAGATGCGGAGGCTCAGCGGGCGCGTACCGTTCACTGGACAAAGCGAAGCCACCCGCACGGGGGGTGGGTTTTTTTCCGCGGTCCGCCTGGCTTAGTCTTGGAGCGCAATGGTCGTGCTTAGCGAGGGGGCAACGTGGCGCTGGGAAAGGGGACGTCGCTCTCTCTTCAGAGCGGCTGTGTGAAATGGTGGAGGGCGGCTTTGGGCAACGCACATGACTTGCCGGGGCTGGCTGTCGTGTGGCCGCAGCTGTTCCCACCCCCCACAAGGGGAAGGGGACGCAGGGCTTCCTCCTCTATGTTGGGCTGCGGCTTGGCCCTACTCCGTGTTCGCCTAGTCCCGTTAGGACACCCAGGCCTTTTATGTGCACCCACCACAGGCCTGTCGCGCAGCCTTACCCTTCATCCCTCTACCACGGGCCTTTGTTTCCCTCCTCTCATCTCCTCTCAATGGAGACAAGACGAGGTGCCCAGCAGCAGGGCCCAACCCTCGCCCTCTCCTCCCCCCCTCCGACTTGGCTACAATACCACCGCTCTGGCTGCCAGGGGATGAGAATTGGGCGGGATTGCTGAGTCAAAGGCCTCTTCTGGCCTTTAATAAAGGTTTCCCTTTGCCTTGCTCATTTTGTAGTTTGCAGGGATGGGTGGTGAAATCTGTGCCCAGAGGTGATTAGTGTGAGAAACTGTGTGGGGAAGGGGATGAGTTTGCTTCATCCAGGTCATATGTTTATATAATCTATTTAGGTTAATGAAATGTATATTTCTTAATTAAGTATTTTAGTCTTCAATATACAATGTGTGCAATTTGGCAGAGTTAATGTCTGTTTTAGCCTTAACTCTTGCCTTCTGATCCTTGTTTGCAACATTACAGTTGCTTTAACATAATCTGCAGTTTATATGTATTTCCTGCTGTGTCAGGGTTACTGGTAACTCACTACTGTATTACACTACAGATACTTAGCTGTTGCTAATTAAAATCTAACTTTTGCATCTTGAAAATGCTTTTAAATATCTCTTGGTTAACTGCTAGAATCAGAACACTTTTCCCATTGGGTTTAAGGAAATATACATCCTAATGGTTCTCCCCATCTCTCTGAAACATCTCTGCCTTATGCTGGTGGAAGGACATTCTTGTAACTCTTCATACGCAATCAGTAGCAAGAGTGATGGCTAGCATAATGGTGTGTTTGTGAGTTGACAAGGAAACTAGTAATCTACTTCTCTGGATTTAATCCACACTTGAAATGTTATGTGCAGTGAACACATTGGGGTTGGAACAAGGACCATGATTGTATTGGGATGCCTTTCTCTGAGTAATGTAAACTTCCTTTTAATTGTCATGCATTTTTCTAGTAAAAGCTCTGCAAGTCTGCAATAAAAATGGCCTCCAATAAAACTACATTGGTAAGTTCATGAGCACCTAAAATATATAAGGATTTAACCGAAGTATTTTTCTTCAAAATTATAACTTGGCATCTCCATGTAGAAGATACATCCACATCTCTCCTCCCCAGCATTATTCTGACTAAATTCTCAGATCCAGAAAGTAAGGCTAATAGAAAGGACATTAACTTTGGCTTAAATAAAACTGCCATCTTACAAACAAAACAAAAAAATGTATCTTTTTAATGGAGGCCTGTGCTCCATTTCAGCTCTCTGATTTAAAGTGAAAATTGTTTAATAACCTTTAACAGAAAACACTTTGAATTTTTTAGCCTCCTTTCAGCACCCCATGTAATTCATTGTGTATTTAAAAAGGGCAAAAACATATTCATTTTAACTTCTCCCTAGCCGTTCAGGGAAAAATGATTGCAACTACAGGCACAGTACAGGATGCGACAGGGCATAATTAATATTGCTGTTGGAACTATTACTAGTAAATAACAATTCGCTTGGATTTCATAGGAGCGGAGATTATTAAATGTCTCCCCCACCTGGACCATTGTAACAGGGCTTTGACAGATATCAAGTTACTGTGAAACTTCTTGATATTAAATTATGAGCCAAAAAACTCTGAAATTAAGGACAAATGGATGTCACAGTAGTTGCTCTAATATTCATTTAACTAATGGCAGTATATGTTGGTAAAGGACAGAAGTGCAGAAGCCTGGTGCTAGGTTTACTTACTGGGAAAATAATAGGCAAACAGATTTTTATATAGCCTAAATGTGGGGAAGGAGGGGAAATTGTGTGCTCTTGTGACATTTACTTAAAAAAAGCTTGCTATTAAACTTATTACTAGTCAGTAAGTACTAATTTATCCCATATCCAGACAAATTAAATACTAATATCACCTCCTGTCCCTTAACTGCCTTATTATTTTTCACTGGACTCCAACAGTGTAAGCAATAACATTGCAAACACTTTATCAAGCTTCAGACCTTCCATTAGAAGTTAGTGCCCCAACTCTCTAACATAAGTGAGGGTAAGATCAGGCCCGAAATGCTCAGAGGAGGGGAAGAGAACCTATTAATGCAGTCAATATTTTTTTAGGAAGTTAGCTGCACAGGTCAGGAAAATCAGTTAATGGTTCCCATAGGAACCATGCTTCTCCCAATGTATGAAGAGGACAGTTAGTGTTTCTCTTGAAACTGTAACTTTGATGTTTCTGACTTTTGTATATCTGAACCATCTACCATAATGCTACATTAATGTAATAATCTTTCACTTGTATAAAATTAAAAAGGTGAGTGATCATACACTGAAGGTAATATGTGTGTGCATACTTTTTATGTGAATTTTGAATTGGGAAAGAGAAGCGAAGTACACTTTATTTGAACATGCAACATTAAAATGCCCAGGATATGGTGTTCTCCGATATGGGACTCAGAAAAAGGGGTCAAATGGGTCTAGTGACTCTTCTTCCCATTAACAATTTCAAATACTGTGTGTTTCTGTTGGGTGAAGTGCATGTAGAAGCATACATCCACGGAGCATCCAAAATTTGAGCTGAATGCACAATTTTTCTTCAGGCCATGTAGTCAAATATGCATAATAGAATGTAGTGAGGGGCAAGAAGAAAAGTTTGAACATCTGTCCTTGTGTACATATGAGGCACGCTTAAATCAGTAATGTCCAATAAATTTCAAGTGTTCATGATGGTTTTTCAAGCAAGCTTTTTAAACAAAGCTCATATTCTTCCATGGAAGGCTTTGTACATGCCAAACTTTAAGTTTTTTTAATTGACTTAGAGGTCTAAAAAGCATTTGTACTTAAATTATGAGAATAAGAGGGTGAATTACTTTTTTCACTTTCTCAAAATAATTCACTGTGGTACTGAGTCAAAGCCCAAAGGAGAATCTTTCAGAAAGTTATATTAATTTGAATATATGTTTACTCATCAACTATAACTATAGTGTTGCTACTATTGTGCTATGAGCATTATGTCACTTGTTCTTCACTTTTTGCTATTTTTCCATCTCTACCTATTTCTCTCTTCTGTCCTTCACTCCTTTTTCTTTCCTTTAAAGAAAGCTGCCTTCAGAGGATAGCTTGACATCTTCATATATTTCCTTTATCTGTGTCTTTATTTTACATCCTTGTTCTCTTTTAGAATTCTCTCTCTCTCTCTGGAGGCCAAAAAATACCTGTGATTAAGTTAGCACTGTTCAGACATTGGTGCTTTGCTCAAAATATCTCTGGGACATACAAATAAAGATTTAAATAAGACTGTAAATGCTTGCGCTACTTTAAATCACCCTGTCCCCCAAACAAACACCACATTTGGTATCTTTATATGTGTACGCTCACTGTTTAGAATAGAAATCTTGAAACCTATTTCCTTTTTTGTATTTTGCTGTATGAACCTTCAATTTGTAGGTTTCTAACCAGGAGTCTGAAGTTGGTGGCATTTGGGAAGGACTAATTAGGAAAAGGATCCTCAAGGATTATGTATGTTTTTGAAAAGAAGTACAAAAAACTTGAAAATCTTAAATTACAGAAAGTGGAAAGAACTAACTTTGAGCCTGACAGACTTGATGATATCCCCTTTAAAAAACAGAACACCCACCCTTTCCCAAACTCATCTAAAACTTATGTAGAGTTTCAAAACAAATGCTTTTGCTTTCTCAAAATGTCAGTGTTAATTGCAGATAGTACTCATGACAAACGTTATAATAGCAAGCCTGTGTTCAGTAGGAAAATAGTTTGGTAAGGGAAATGTGACAGCACTACTTAATTTAATGCTCCCATAGGACTACAGTACATTGTGGGAGTTTCAAAGTCCTGCTGCCATTTTGAATGCTTTCCCGTAAGGAGCACATCCAAAATGGCAACCAAACTCTCCACTTAGACCTATAGAGCTCCAAACACTCAATGTGACAGTACTAGACTTGTTTCAAGCCTTTTAGGATTATGAACAAGGAAATTTTAAAATATACCTTGTGTCCTTCTAATGCATTTAACTGTGCCTTATTAAACTTGGAATGCCTTGAGGATGATGTGGATGTAATTAATTTTATTTTAAGCATTTAAAGGATGTTATACAACAATGTATCTAATGTACACTTAAATACAACATCTCTGTAAAGTTTTAATTAGAGAAATTTAATACATTAAGTGCTGTTCTTTAAGTGTAGCTATCTTAGGTTTTTGAACCTCTGTAACATCTGTTTGAGTGAAAGTTACATTGGTGTATGGGTAAAGATGGGGGAGAATGGCAGCTATGGAATGTTACAAGTAACACATCCTGCTGGCAGCTGTTATCAGTTATTGTTGGGCATCCAGCTTGGTATAGCAATATGACTTTAGCTCTTCTCCCCTCCACACTTTTTTACTTTTTTGGAGGGAGTGGGAGGAAAGTAGTAATTAATTGCCTTCAGTTTGCTCTCTTAGTAGCCAGAATATCATCCCCTTTCTGTTTTGTCCGCCTCCCCCACAGTTCCTTTAATGCTTTGTTTTTTGTATATGCCTTTATGCTGTTCCTAATACACTGCCTTTTTTTGTGGGTGTTCAGTTACATTTACTCTAGAAGTTCTTGTAAATTTTGAGTCTTTGGCACTAGAGGAAGGAGTGGAATGACAATTAAGGGAAAGGAGGCATTGATTGCATGGGCAAAAACATTTTGCCTTTAAAAAAGACTTTCTCGGTGTTGGGTATTTTATTAAACAACTTACAAAAAATGGCACTCAGATTACCTGCACTAACCTAATAGGAATTTGAGCCCTGGACCCAGTATGAATAAGTTGCCATTTCTCTGCTATGTAGTGAGTAAAGGTTGTGCTTGGCCATTGAAGTAGCTACATAAAGCAATATAAAATATATTATTATAAATATAATTTTTAACTTCTTTTATAGCACAAAATGGGAAAGAAACAGAATGGCAAAGGTAAAAAAGTTGAAGAAGCAGAGCCTGAAGAATTTGTTGTGGAGAAAGTCCTGGACAGACGTGTAGTGAATGGGAAGGTTGAATACTTCTTGAAATGGAAAGGATTTACAGAGTAAGGAATTCCAAACGTATTTTTTTTCTGGTAGCCCCTAAAATCCATTATATACTTTCTACTGTATTGCCTGTCGAAGTAAAGGCTTTTGTATGTGTCAAACACTGCAGTGGTGCAGCTGCACTGTTTCAGTGAAGACTATCTATGCCGATGGAAAAACGCCACCTCACAGAGAGATGGTCGCTAGGTTGATGGGGAAAAACCTTGCACTGTGTACGCTGGGAGTTAGGTCAGTTTAACTGCATTGCTTGGGGTGTGGATTTTTCACATAGTTATGCCAACATAAGTTCGTAATGTACACCATGCCTAAGAGTGAATAGCCTTTCATTTAGAATGATTTGATATTTTAAACTTGTAAAAGGCAAAGGGATGTTGTATACTGGAGCTTCTGTTGGTTGCTCATCAGACTTCAGTAGCCCATAGCACTTCAAAACAAGCAGATCTATTTTAAGTATGTATTCATTCTTCTGACTAACCTCTTAAGGATTTTTTGAGATCACGGTGGAAGAAAATCTGAAGTAACTGTAGTATTCAATAAGGCCTCAGTAATAGTTGTACTTTGTCACTGTTTCTCAGTATAGATGTGCACATAAACACCTTTTATTGATATAACTGTATCCACATTAGATGTTGCACTGATTTAACTTTTTTTTTTTAATTGATAGCTAAATTGGTGCTAAAGCACTGTAGACAAACCCTGACCCCATGTAGTTAAGATATGGATAGCTAAGCTCAATTCACTCAAGAGGAACTTGGGGCTTGCTTGACTAGTGAATCACTCTGCTGAATGTTAATTGTGGGAGATTACACTTCATCAGCTGCAAAAAAAAAATAAAAAATCCCTTAAACATATCTCCTACCTACTGTTAGAACACATCCACAGTCTTGCACACATTACTCCTAGGGGAATTCTGCGCCACTGCACGCACACAGAATTCATGTCCCTTTGTAGATTTCTTTGCTTCCCTGCAGAAAATGATGGGGCAAGGTGGGCGCCTGGGGATGTCCATGGGCATAGCTCACTGAGGCATGAC
This sequence comes from Terrapene triunguis, assembly GCF_002925995.2. Classification (NCBI taxonomy): domain Eukaryota; kingdom Metazoa; phylum Chordata; order Testudines; family Emydidae; genus Terrapene; species Terrapene triunguis. Next base: position 15,381,560 of record NW_020664435.1, on the reverse strand, counting down.
CCCCCCACTACCACCACCTCTGTTTGGGGGGCAATGTGCCACTGCCTCCTCCCCCCACCCCCCATTTCTGCTAGCACAGAACTGGCTGGGTGAAGGAGGGTGCCGCTTGGCTCCGCTGACTGCACCTGGACACTGCCTCCTGGGTTCTAGTGCTAGTCGTACTCCCCTTCTGTGTGCTGGGAGCCATCCTGTTCTCTGTACAACAGTGAGTGCCCATGGGGGGAAGGGAGGTTGGGGTGGGAGGAAGGGGAGGGGATGGGGGGGGGAAGTAGGGGAATAGGGGGAGGAAGCGGGAGCCCTGCATGGGGTGTCCCCTTGGCAGCAGCTAGGGCTCCCCTGTTAAGCAGGCCTATTGAACCCCCACCCCTCTGTGCACCTGGACCACCCCAAAAAGCGCCCCAGACTCCTATCCCACTGAGCCCCGACTAGCTGCACCTGAACCATTCCTGCTGAGCACCTCACACCCAGCCCCCACCTGCCAGGCCCCATCCCCATACATCCGGACTGCCCCTGCTGAGCCCCAACGACCTTCAGGACCATCCTGCAGAGTCCCATTGCCCCTCTGCCTGGAACTCCCCAACGAGCCTCTGTGCATCCAGATCCCTCCCTTCCCCTGCACTTGGGTCCCCCGCTGAGCTACTTGCACCCAGATTGCCCCTCACAAAATCCTCTCACCCCACATCTGGATCCCCCCACACTAAGCCCCTCTACACTTGGATTCTGCTGGGCTGAGCCTGCCTGCCCACACCTATTGCACCTGGCGCAGAGGGGCAGGGTCCCAGGGTGTTTTGGGGGCAGGCCTGGCCCTTGTGCTGTGTCAGGGTTGAGTGCAGCCTCATGGCTGAGTCCCTGTCCCGGGGTGGGGCTGCAGGGTTATATACGTCTGTGCAGCCAGTGGCCTGTGCTCCCCACTGCCATGCTGGAGCCTCCACATTTATTTATTGACTAATACAAATTTGCAAAATTTTAAAATGTGGACAGAATTTTTATTTTTTAGCACAGAATTCCCTCAGGAGTAACACATTTATGTTATAATTGCATATTGCTCCAAATAGTCACACTATGGTTGCCCATGTATTATCTCCTAAAGTGCATATTCTGCTCAGATGTATGTTGCAGTAACTTGTTTAGTCTGGATGTTTACGGGACTTGCCTCCAGATACCCAATTATATTTCTTGGGGATTCCCTGTTTATGCAGTGTTTGGTACTGGTGCATATGATGGACTGAGAAGGCACTTATCCTTTTGTAGGTACACAGTTAAAAGATTTGACATTAAGTAGCAAATAAAACTAAGCACACTTGGATAGTTTCCAGACTTAGTTAGTTTTTCCTCATGCCCCCAGACAGTTTATTTATATGGTTCCCTATCTGTATTTGAAGGTCTTTAAATAGGAAGGGAGTAGATCTTCAAGGGCCGGTCAGCTTCTACAGTGTGGGTGGGTAGGGTTTTTTTTTCTTTTTTTTTTTTTTTTAAAAGTTGTGGATAGGGATGTCTGTACTGTATCTTCTGTGAGCAGTTGTTCTGCAGCAATAACAGAACAGAGCATAACTCTAAGTGCATATCTGATGATTGCAAGGTAATTTAAGAAAATAAAGTAGATTCACCTCCGGTTTAAGAAGCCTGTTTTACGTAATGGGGAAATGTTTTGCTTACTGTGAGTTACGTGGCCAAATTAGGTTTCTGGGCTTTTGATAGTCTTTCATGAGCTAGCTGTATGTGTGTTTCAGTGCTGACAACACATGGGAGCCTGAAGAAAACTTAGATTGTCCAGAGTTAATCGAAGCCTTTCTGAACTCCCAGAAAGCTGGTAAAGAAAAAACAGATGGTGGGAAAAGAAAATCTTTATCAGATAGTGAATCTGATGACAGTAAATCAAAGAAAAAGAGGGATTCTGTAAGTATGTTAAAGTTGTTGCTATACAAATGCTTTTTCTTATGTTGAATGTTTGTACCTATATTTAAAAAAATTCTAGGGGTGATCAAGGGAATTAGACAAGCCATACATCTATATCTAGAAAATTGGTTTAGAACAATAATTTCAAAACAGAATAACAAAACACCTGGAAGCTCATGATATGATAGGGTCTAACCAGCAGGGCTTCTGCAAAAGAAAGTTGTCTCACTAATATATTTGAACATGACAAAGTAGTGAATAAATATAGTCAATCAATTCTTCCTTAGACTTCCAAAAGGCCTTTGACAAGGTTCCACTAAAGAACCTAAGTATTCCTGGGTGAGAATATTCTTAGTGGTCTAGTAGATAATGAAGCAGAGAATAGGATTAAATGGTCAATTTTCATCATGGGTTACGGTGCCTCAAGGTTTTGTCTTAGGTCCAATGTTTTAATATATTAATGATTTGGAAAGGGGGGTGAGTGTTGCTACTAACATTTGCAAATGAAAAAGATGTTTAGGTTAGTCATGACCAGAGGGGGCTGAAGAATTTCAGAAAGACCTAAACAAACTAAATGAATAGGCAACATGATGGTGAATGATTTCATTGTTGACAAGTGCAAAATAATATATTGGAGGGGAAAAACTTAAATGTCTTGCAGGATTCTAAAGTAACTATTCATTCAAGCAAGGGACCTGGGTGTCATTGTAGACAGCTCACTGAAAATTTTTTGTTCAGCTGTGGTATTTACTTATTTAAAAAAAAAAAAAAAAAAGTTAGGATGCATAGGGCAGTGGTTTTCAAACTGCGGGTCGTGGCCTGCCTCTGCACCCCGGCTGTGACGCTGACTGGGAGTTGACAGAGGTTAGCCTGTGCCCCAATCCCCTGCCCCAGCCCTGAGCCCCCCCCTCAAACCCTGAGCCCCCTCCTACACAGCAAACCCCTCATCCCCAGCCCCACCCCAGAGCGTTTACCTAGAGCCCTGCCCCAGCCCTGAGCCCCCCCAAACCTGGAGTACCCTCCTGAACCCCAACCCCTGCAGCCCTCACCCCCACACCCCAGCCCTCTGCCCCAGCCATGAGCCCCTCCCACACTCCCAACCCCTCATCCCCAGCTCCATTGGGTTGTGGGCATCAACAATTTTCTTCAACTGCGTCGCCAGAAAAAAAGTTTGAAAACCACTGGCATAGGAGATAGGATGGTGAATAATACAAATATTATAATTCCTTTATATAAATCAGTGTATAGCCTCATATGGAATACTGTATATAGTATTGATCACCCCATTGCAAAAAGGATATTGTACAACTGGGGGCGGGGAGTCAGAGAAGAGCAGTAAGACCAATCAAAGGCATAGATAAACTCATGTGAAGAGAAATTGAAAGACTGGGATTATTTACTGTAGAAAGGAGACAACTAAAAGGGAACATGATAAAAATATACACATTAGGTAATGGTATAGAGAAGGTAGATTGGGAACTCCTGTTTCCCTGTCTCATAACACAATGACAAAGGGACATTCAATGAAATTTAAAAGGTGGGAAATTCAAAAACAGTAAAAGGAAATACTTTTCACCCAATGGATAATTAAACTGTGGAATTCATTACAATAGGAAGTCACTCAGGCCAAATACTTAAGATATTAACTTAGGTCCTGGAACTTTAGTGTCCCTTACAAAATTTGTTATTAATCTGGATATTCCTGATACCCATGTCCAACCCCTTGTTTAAATCTTAGCAATTAGAGATCAGGATGAGACCTCTGGGGGCATATTATCCCATGTCTGCCTACTGTGGGGATTTTACACCTTCCTCTGAAGCATCAGGTGTTGGCCATTGTCCGACAGCATACTGGACTAGATGGACCTTGGATCTGACCTAGTATGGCAATTCCTATTTTCCTATGAACTAAAACAGTAAAAGTTGATAACTCTTGAAAGTCAAAGAAATCAACTCCTGTATCTGGATCTGTTCTCACATCATCTAAATGTACAGTACTTTAAAGGGATGCTGTTGATTAGTTTAGGCCTTAAATGACTTAACTTCAAAGTAATTATCTCATGGGTAAAATCCTTCCATGTCTGCATCTGAAAATAGGGGTAGGGGAAAAGCCACCATTGCCATTTAAGACCATCAAAGGGAGAAAAAGGTAACTGGGCTCTCTACCTAGAGCTGTTCTTTACCTTTTATTACTGATGCACAAAAGTACACAGTGGCCGTTAGTTATAAAACAAAATTATTTGACATGAGACACTTAAGTTGGTAGAACCGTCTACATTGTAGATCTTATAAATAAGGCTGCAAGTCTTTCATGGAGGTCTTGGAAGTCACGGATTCTGTGACTTTCTGGGACCTCCGTGTCTTCTGCAGCAGCCGGTGCGACTGACCCTATGGCTGCCCCAGCAGCTGGGGCAGCCCTGAGGCGAACCGCACCAGCCGCTGCTCTGGGAGCAGTGAAGTCATGGATCGGTCATGGGTGGTGACTTCTTGTTTACTGCCTGTGACCTGTCCATGACTTTTACTAAAAATACCTGTGACTAAATTGTAGCCTTACTTATAAGAGGGATTTTTTTGTTTAGTCTTAAGGGTATGGTCCTGTAAACAATGACTGCTTACTCTTCGTTATTCCTGCATGGTACCATTGACATCACTGTGATTTTTTTTCAAGAGGAAGTAACTGTTTGCAGGCTTGGATTTTAATTTCTCTGCAGAAATCACTTCTAACTCAGAGCTATTGCCGGCTCCTAAACTCAGGAAATTGGCTGCAGTTTGCATGTCACTGATACAATCATGCAGGTGAACTAACGGATGCTATGATGTTCCCTGACCTTTACACTAAGCTTCCACTAGAAAGATGCTTCCTGCCTTATCTAGTTTTCTGAAATAAATGTGTATATTAATGATGTAAATTCATCTTTTTTGCTAAATTTAACTAATTCATTCTAAAGCAGTGGTTCTTAACCTGGGGTCCCCTGATCCCAGCTTCTCTCCCCCCTCTTCTTCCCCCCCCCCCCCAAAAAAAATTCCCCACCAGTTGCTGTCCCAGCCCGTCAGGGTAAGCAGCTGGCACGCCGGGGCACTTTGTTTACTTAGGCTTACCTCCGTCGCCTGCGGACGCTCGAGGTAAACAAACCATCTCGGCCCACCAGCGGCTTATCCTGATGGCCCGGGAGCCAAAGTTTGCTGACCCCTGAGTTAAAGGGTCGGCTTATGAATGGGTCATAAAAATTTTCCATTTTTACTTATCCATTGGGGGGGGAGAGGGGGGTCGGCTTATAAACGAACCGGCTTATGATTGAGTATATATGGGACTTCAACGAGTTTTGATAAGGGGTGCGAGAACATATTTTTGAGAACCAAAGGGGTGCAGGCTGCAGTAAAGGTTAAGAACCACTGTTCTAAAGTGTAAAATGACAAAATAAGTCTTGACTTGATGTAAGCTATAACTTGTCTGAAACTTGCCTTAAAATGATGTAAAATTAATGTTAAACTAGATGTGACTTTCAACCTTTTTAATAGGTTGATAAACCAAGGGGGTTTGCAAGAGGTCTTGATCCTGAGCGGATAATTGGAGCCACAGATAGCAGCGGAGAACTTATGTTTCTCATGAAATGGTAAGTGATGTACAGACATCTCTGATCCAAAATGTTTAAACTGGTGAGAAACTATTTCCTTTTTGGAGCGAGACAGGAAAGATGACAATTTACTTGTTTCTGTGTTTGGGAATACCTGTCCTGAGCAAATAGTAAGTAGAGTAAGATTGGAATCTCATTTCTAATATTCATTGGTCAAACTAGTGAGACTGAATTCATGCTTTTGAGCGCAGGTGTGTGGACAGTGCAATAGTCGCTTCCATCCCTTTATTTAAATGTCTAATTTTGCTCCCAATGAAGTCCAACTGAGTTGCCCCAAAAATATCAGTCTCACTTGTTTGCCATATTGAGACACTTAAAGATTTGCACTTTAGAAGACTCTGTTACTCATCCTCTTAAAAACCTCCAGTAGTGGATATGTGAAGTTTGGGATGTATAAAAAATTCAGGTTGTTGCAATTTGGAATTTCTGTAGCGTTATTAAATGAAGAAATGAAACACCAGAGAAAAATACAACAAAAATGAGAGAACTTGTTCTTTCTTATTTCCTGTCTTTGTGGCTAGCTTATACTTTGTTATATGCAACAAGCCTACTTCTAATATGCAGGTGTGCAGCAGGCATGTGAAATCAGTAAAAGTTTTTTAAAATACAGGGGTATCAACTGTCTTGCATTTTCTTTCACTCTGACACAGGTTCAGAAGTTGCAATCTGATAACTTTTTTTATTGCATGTATTCTAATTGGATGTAATAGTTCGTGATTGTCAGATTTACGCAGAGTGACACTGTAAATTAACTGTCTGTGACACCTGTCTGAAAAGTTTTACATGAAATTAGAAGCAATATGTAATACTAGACAGGTTATCCTTTATGTTACTGTGTAGTCAGTGTTTTCTTTGTGCAGGGTTTCCCTTTTTGTCTGTGTGGATTTCTCAAACAGGAAAGAGAAACATTTTTTTTAATTGAGGAAAAATGTGACTGTAAATCACAAATTGGCAGGGAAAACTGGGGACTGCTATATTGAAACTGCTATTAACTAGAAATTGTGATCTTTAATTGATGTCCTTTTAAGAGGACCTTCTCCAAGTGATGACCTCTGGAAAGTTGCTAATGGTGATTAACAAGGATAGATTTTTCTAAAATTTAAACTCCTACCTCCGCTCTTTGATCATGAAATATATTCTAATATCAATTTCAAACCCATCTGGTTTAGTAATAGCTCTTAAACTCAAGACTTGTTTGTTTTTTAAACCCTCCCCTCTTAGGAAAGACTCGGATGAGGCAGACTTGGTGCTGGCCAAAGAAGCTAACATGAAATGTCCTCAGATTGTAATCGCTTTTTATGAAGAGCGACTAACTTGGCATTCGTGTCCGGAAGATGAAGCACAATAATCATTTGCATTGCTTTTTTTATATATATATGAATATGAAAACCTGGATTTTGATTTTATTCTTTGATTTATTAGCAATGTGAGAAAACCTCTACATTCTAATGAGAATTGAGTTTGATATGTTTGTTTTTTGAAGTAGTGTGTTTTGCATCAACAGCAAGTAAATAAAGGCTTTCTGCAACTTGCTTCATTAATGACAGGACAGCATTTGATACTATTTCCTCCATATTAGGTAAAGGCTTTTATATACCTTCATGATCCTCCATAGTTATTACTGAATCATAACAAATGTTTAAACAAACTCACAGATGTTTTATAGTCTTCTATGCTATTGATGTGCATGTATCTTCTTTACCCCAACCTAGCCCCATAACATGTAGAACCATTCTTTTTAGTATTTGAGGTAATGTAGTCCCAAAGAGGCCAGGTAAAAACTAACTTTGTAGTAATTTGAATGTTATCATACTGTATATTGTTTACTTTATTGTAAATACTGGTGAACAGTGGTCAATAAAATAGTTTTATATTCTTCCTTTATATTGATACTCTGATTTATTTATTTTTTTTAAACTGTGGTACATAATATGAAGTAGTGTTATTGAGCTTTGAGTTAGTCTTCAGTTCATCAAAATACTTCACTGGAAGTTGTCCCAGTAGACTGGTGTCTAATGTTTGCAGTTTCCCTTTTAGAGAGAGACCTGATTTTGACTTCTCTTCTGACTTGGTAAACAAGGGCTGAGTATTGTGCAGGAAGGATTATTATTGTGGAGGCATGGTGTTCCCTACATGGATGAAAATCACTTTGAGCAGACTGAAGAAAGATGCCAGATCCAGCATGTGATCACCACATATTTCAGGTTGAATTTTAAATTAAACAAATTATGAGACCTTCTATTGGCTGCCTGGAGGGGGTTCCCCTAACAGCTACAATGGTTACGCTGGCATCTTTCCTCTTGTTTCATCCTTTCCCCTACCACACTCTCCCTCTCCCACTGTGCTCTCAGTTGTCTGTATTCAGTGGACTGTCTCCAGATCCACCCTGCATGTATGTCCATGTTTCCCTTCCTGCCCTCCACAGTCTTTGCACATGCACACCCTCAGTTTCCCATCTTGTCCCCCACTCATTCACCTGCTCCTCACGCTAACCTGCTCCTCGTGCTATCTCTTGAAAGCATAAGCAGTTGTCAACTTCCCTGAGGGAAACTTGATTTCACTCCCTTTGGCCTTTCTTTGCTAGGGGGAGCCTGAGCCTCCTGCACAGATTGAAGGGAAATGGTCATACTCTTAACTAAGGGTAGCCTGTGGCCTCAGTCCCATGGAGAAAATGGGAGATAGTGGCCATTTTGGAAGTGCCATTCTTTGATTTTTCTCTGAAAAAAGAATTGTCTTGAAAGGATTATCCTCTAGCCTCTGCTGAAAGATCATCTTTCAGTTATGAGAATAGTTAGTAAAATAAAAAAATTGTAGTTTTAAAAATTCAGTCCAATCTACCTGTTTTACCAGATATTTTCACTTTCTCTAATATACTTTCCCTTTTTACTAACTTGTGTAGATAGCAGTCTATCACAGACAAGTTTCAGTCAGACCAATTTCAAACACTCATTAAATTTATGAAAAGAGAGAAACTATTTACTTAATGCCCCATTTCAAACCTGTTTCAGATTCCAGTTCTAGCTGTGAGTTGCTGCCAATACTTCTATAATATTAAGCTTCCATAAAATAGTAATACAGAACACTCAAATTAGACCCATAGATCATAAAAAGAATAGAGATCATCTACAATATCTTCCCAACCATTTTCCTTTGGAGATGCCTGGGGAAAAACAGGTCTTCCAGGATGTTCTGGAGGTCACCAAATCCAGGCTCTGGTGAAACAAGGAGAGAGCTTTATGCTTGGGAATGGGAGAATTAGAAAATAGGAGTTTCCCTTGATGACATCTATTAAAATACAAACTCACATGGGCATTTGAATTCTAATTGTGGGAGTTGGAAGACCACGTAGGTCAGTCTACCAAAACTGAAAATTGCCAGTTTAATGTTGGTGTGATTGTATTCATTCTTTAAAGCTGCCTCTTCCCTCCCTCCCCCCCCCCCCCCGCCCCACTGTCTCTAATATACTTCCATCTGCCATTTTATTTCTTAACCACTTTCTTTTGTCTTCTGCATCCTCTCCTATACTTCATTTTCTGTCCCCTGAATGCAGTTTATTTTGGAGGAGCTGTGGAGTGCAGAAATATTTAGGCCTCTAGATACAGGGCTGATAAACAATTCCTGTCTGTTATGATAGAGAACATTTAGAGGGAGTACTAGATTTTTCACTCTACCTTAACTTCACCACAAAAATTAAATTAAGTAGCTTTGTCACCTGGTCCTGTTAGCGTCAGCTGTTATCACAACAATTTTGTTGTTGAGCTCTGGAATTTGAAACCCTACAAATTCAAAGTGAGCTACAACAGAAGTAGAGGCATCAATGCAGTGACATGCACAGCACAACTGGGCCTGGGATTCTCCATTAAAATGGAGGAGGGGCTGCAGGAGCTTTTGAATCCACACTTTGACGTGGGTAAGAGCTAGCTATCTCACTATCACTGGCTGCTCTAAAGTCTCCTAAAATGGGAAACCCGAGCTCCCAAAATGCCTTTCACGGTCCTGCAAAACATTTTGGGTTAGGTAGTTCCAGACTAGAAGTAGTAGTTGGTTGAGTGTTTTTGAAGTTGACTTTACACAAAGCAGACTAATGGTACATACTTAATTTCAAATGTCTAGGCCAGATACTTCAAAATCCATAAGTTCACTGAAATCTTCAGCCTCTCTTTGTTTTTCCTACTGGCTAGCGTTACCCCAAAAAGGCAAAATGTAGGTATGTCCATTTCAGATTCTGATTCCCCCCACCCTTCCTCTCCCCCCTCCCCCCAACTTGGCCTCAGCACTTCGCCAAAAGCTTAGTGTTAATTATAGCCACCCTCCTTCAGAAGAGGAGTTGTATTTACCCTTACCTCAAGGACCTCTGATCCTTTTCCTGAGAGCATCAGGGATAACCTATGTAAGTACCTTTAGAGACTACGTATTCTTAATAAAATTGGATGCATTCAGACATCTTTCACTGAAGTTCATCCACTTGTCTGTGCCTGGACAGGGAGGGAGTGAGACCTTCATTTTGGAAGACTTCTTGCTCTGTAGCATTTCCTTGCTCTGGTGTTGAACTTCACTCTGTGCCTAACGTGGACTGTCCTTCATTGTCTTGGCCACTTTGCAACCTGTTTGGAGTTGCTAATGTGTCTCAGTCCTATTTTTAAAAGTGGTTTAGGCATCTAGGAGTCTAAATCTCATAGAAAATCACTTGGGATTAAGGATCTTTAGGCACTCTTGAACATTTTACCTTTAATCTTATTTATAGTCCTGCACTTATGTCCCCTAGGGCTTTCTTATTGGAAGGTCATATTTTAGCCTGCTTTGAAGATACTTTCTGTAATAATCTCCTGCAGGGTAATGCTAGTCACTGAATGGCACAGCACATCGTGAATTTTCTTGCACACCCCAATCACTCACAATTTACTTATTCCTTGAGGAGGAATCCGTTTTGAGGACCTGCCTACCTTAAGGGTTTTTGCACCACTACATTGACATAGTTATGTTAGTGCAAATCCCTGCGTAGATGTACTGTGACTTGCACTGTCTACACTGGCAAGTTTCTGCGCAGTAACTCCTGAGGTGTACACACTGCCAAGCCACTTAGTGCGCAGAAACTGCCGTTGTAGCACTCTTAAAAAACTACCCTTTTGAGAGGCGTAGAGCTTTCTGCACCGGGGCTACAGCACTGTGGTGCCAGTGTAGACACCGTGGCAATTACAGCGCTGCAATTGGCCTCCGGGAGGTGTCCCACAATGCCTGTACTCACCTCTCTGGTCATCGGTTTTAACTCTATTGCCCTGCCCTCACGTGACCAACCATCATCCCCACCCCATACATTCCTTTGCAAATTTGAAAGTCCCCTTCCTGTTTGCTCAGTGATGCGTGCAATGGTTTCCGTGCATCTTTCCAGGTGGCCATGCCTGCTGCACACACCAGGCAATCCCCCGCTTTGAGCAGTGCTAAGCTGCTGGACCTCATCAGCATTTGGGGAGAGGAGGCTGTCCAGTCCCAGCTACGTTCCAGCCGTAGGAATTATGATACCAACGGACAGATTTCACAAGGCATGACAGCAAGGGGCCATGACCAGGACACATTGCAGTGTAGGGTAAAAGTGAAGGAGCTGCGGAACGCCTACCCCAAGGTGCAGGAGGCAAACCGCTGCTCCAGTGCTGTGCCCACGAGCTGCCAGCTCTACAAAGAGCTGGATGCAATACTCGGTGATGACCCCACAGGCACCTGTGGATTCTTCGTTGGCTCGCATGCCAGTCGAGAGTGGACTGAGCCAGGAGGAGGAAATCTTGGACAAAGCGTGGGAGGGGAACCCAGAGGCAGAGGATGATTCAGAGGCCAGAGATGCATGCAGCCCGGAGCTCTTCTCTACCCCGGAGGAGCCTAGCCAGTCACAGCTTTCGGATCTTGGCGAAGCACAAACAGGAGAGGAGGTCCCTGGTAAGTGGATTTGATTTTGGGAATTGTTGAAGCAAGTTGTTGGGGGCAGGAGGGTTGCAGAAAGCAGGCTTGTCTCCCACCACTTGCCTAGTCTGAGTGGTGGAACAGGCTGTTGATTGATTCCCTCACTTCTCGGGAATCTGCCTCACATCTCTACAAAACTCTCGTGGAGATACTGGGCAATGTGCTGCTGCAGGTTCCTCGGCAGAGCTGCTTTGTTTCTTGCCCCATTAATGGTAACTTTTCTGCGCCACTTTGCTGACACGGGGAGACGGGCATTGCTGCACACAGGCGAGCCGCATAGGGGCCAGGGCGGAAGCTGCAGGCTTGGAGAAAACCCTCCCCATAATCCCTGCTCACCCTCAGCGGTGAGATATATTCCATAATGATCACCTCCTGAGGAAACTGTGGGGACAGGAATGATTATCAGGCCCCCCCCACAGTGCTGGCTCTCCCCAAGAGCCATGTGCCCAGTGTACAGCAGGGTCCGGAAGAGATTTACCCTGCCCCTACGGCTACTCACAATTTTGGGGGTCTTATGGCTCGTGTGCTTGCCTGCGGTCAGCCAGTTAGAGACAGGTGTGTGAGTACTGGCTGTGTTTTAAAGAACTGAATCAGTGTTGTCTGTGTTGCAAACAATACTGCTTCTGTAAAATGTTGCATTTAAACTTCACAGAGATGACCTTGGGAGCCCAGCCTCCCTCTTTGTTATAGGCGTCAGAACGGCTGCGCAGAATTAGAAAATGGCCAAGAAGAACTAAGGAGGACTTTCTGTATGAGGTTATGATGCACTCCACCGCCTAGAAACGGGACTTGAAGGAGTGGTGGGACAGCGAGAAGAGGGACCAAAAGGAGAACACAGCACACTAGAAAGAAGCCACGGAGCGGCTCTTAAACATTATGGAGCACCAATTGGACATGCTCCATGCGATACTAGCTCTTCAAACCGAGCAGCTCCGTGCCTGCCCTGCACTGCAGGTGCTGTCACACAACTTTTTCCCATGTGCCCCCACACACCGCCAACACATTATCAACCTCCTGGCTCCACTCTCTACCCACAGCATTCCACTCCTCCCTCCTCACAGTCCAGCACTGAGGACTCCCACTACCCACTGCACTCAACACCCATCCTTCTGCAGTTTGGGCCTGCTGAAGTACAGCACCTGCTGCATTGTACTCCAAAGGAGAAGGTTGAGTATGATCCTTGGACATACACAAATCTGTAGCTGTCCTGGGACCATCCTTCTTTTGAGACCTTCCCTTCCCTGCTGATGAATTTTTTCGTTTGAGTCTCTCCGGTTGTCTTTTTAATAAAAGAATTGTTTGTTTGAAAGCAATCTCTATTCTATTAAGTGAAAGCAAAAAGAGCATGCAAAGCGACGTACAATTAGGTTAAGGCCCCTTCTTGCATCATGTGCACCAATCATCTTCTAGCATTACAAGCACTGCAATCCCGAACATAGCAACAAATATTAGTGGCTTTCAGCCTCAAGTTGTTGCCTCAAGGCATCCCTGATCCTTATGGCCCCACACTGTGCCCCTCTAATAGCTCTGGTCTCTGGCTGTTCAAACTCAGCCTCTGCAGTCCAGCCCTGCATGAAGCTTTCACCCTTCCCTTCACAAATATGGAGTGTATAGCATGTGGCTGTAAGCATAGGAATATTGTCATTGGCCATGTCTAGCTTCCCATACAGGCACTGTGCTCCTCTAATAGCCCTGGTCTCTGGCTGTTCAAACTCAGCCTCCAGGTACTGAGCCTCTGCTGTCCAGCCCTGAGTGATGCTTTCACCCTTCCCGTCACAAATATTATAGAGCGTACAGCATTCAGCTATAAGCATAGGAATATTGTCATTGGCCATGTCCAGCTTCCCAGACAGGCATTACCAGCGGGCTTTTAAACAGCCATATGCACACTCAACAGTCATTCTGCACTTGCTCAGCCTGTTATTGAACCTCTCCTTGCTGCTATCAAGTTGCCCTGTGTGTGGTTTCATAAGTCATGGCATTAAGGGGTAGGCAGGGTCTCCCAGGATCACAATGGGCATTTCGACTTCCCCTACGGTGATCTGGTCCAGGAAGAAAGTCCCTGCTTGCAGCTTCTTGAACAGACCAGTGTTCTGAAAGATACATGCATCATGCACCTTTCCGGACCAGCCTGCATTAATGTCTGTGAAATGCCCACGGTGATCTACAAGTGCCTGGAGAACCATTGAGAAATACCCCTTGCGATTAATGTACTCGGGGGGGCTAGGTGATCTAGTGCCAGACGTGGAATATGCGTGCCATCTATTGCCCCTCTGCAGTTAGGGAAGGCCATTTGTGCAAAGCCATCCACAATGTCACGCACGTTGCCCAGAGTCACGGTCTTTCGGAGCAGGATGCAATTAATGGCCCTGCACATTTCTATCAACACAAGTCTAACGGTTGACTTTCCCACTCTGAACTGGTTAGCGACAGATCGGTAGTAGTCTGGAGTAGCCAGTTTCCACTGTGCAATTGCCACACGCTTCTCCAGTGACAGGGCAGCTCTCATTCTCGTGTCCTTGCGCTGCAGGGCTGGGGCAAGCTTATCACACAGTCCCATGAATGTGGCTTTCCTCATGCGAAAGTTCTGCATCCGCTGCTCGTCTTCTAAGATGTGCATCATGATCCTATCCCACCACTCAGTGCTTGTTTCCTGAGCCCAAAAGCAGCGTTCCACTGTGATCAGTATCTCCTTGAATGCCACAAGCAATCTCGTGTCATAACTACTATGTGTGGCAAGATCAATGTCACACTCCTCTTGCCTTTGTATTTAAAGGAATAATTCCACTGCCACACATGACATGTTGGTCAGAGTGAGCAGCATACTGGTCAGCAGTTCGGGATCCATTCCTTTAGCCTGAAAGAGGCAGGGTGCGCAGTACACAAATCATTGAAAGATGGCGCCAAATGCAGATGGAAGCACAGGGATTGCTGGGATGCGAAGCAATGCATCATGGGGCATTGGGACAGGGCCCAGGATGCCTCGCGACCCCCTCCGCCTTCCCACAAGTATTAGTGGAAAAAGAGAAAGAGGTGCTCTGTGGGATAGCTGTCCAGAGTGTGCTGCTCCGAATAGCGCAAGTGCTGCAAGTGTGAACACGCTATTGCGCAGGCAGCTATCAGTGTGAACACCCAACAGCGGTTTTCCTTCTGTGCTCTCTGAGTGGCGCTGTAACTGCCAGCGCTGTAACTTTGCCAGTGTAGACATGCCCTTACTCTGGGTATTAACACTGGAGTTGTAAGATTATTTATAACTGGAAAAATCGTGTTCAGTGGATTAGGGGAGATGCTCTGGGCACCCTGCTGGCTCATGTGCCTGGCTACTGCTTTCTTCAGAAAGTTTTCCTTATTGGAGCTTCCAGTGAGATACAGTGTTCCCATCTGCTCCTGCGTCTTGTTGCCTGATTCTCTTTCTCACAAGCTGAAAGCTCTCGCTAACTTCCTTTCCCAGTTATACAACACCAAACTTATTTTCAAAGTGACTTAGAGAGGAGGAGAACATGGTACTTATTTTTCCTTCCGTGTAACATATAAGGAATGCCTGAAATTCCCACACCTTTATAATAAAAAGGAATGGTGGTGGATGGTAGCTTTGTTTGGTTTTCCTTACAAATATCAAATCTTGTCTTCCTTATGTTTGCTTAAAGATTAGAGAACTTAAGCCTGGAGCTCTGTCAACTCTCAATTTAGGGGAATAGCAGGCGCCATGCTGAAATAGTCTATTACCTGGATGGTTCCACTATTGCAGTCAGCTGAGAAATATTTAAATGTCATTATTTTAATAGTAATAGGCTTTAGCATTAGCATTCAGGTGAGATGGGTGTGCTTAGTGCTGTTGTTCAGTTTGCTTACTTGAAAGGATTACATTGGTAAACCTGTTACAATTTCACAGAAAACTTCAGGGAGATCCCAAATTCTCAGAATTTATGGATTTTTCCTTTCCTGTGAATTTTTCCTTTTATCATCATATATCTTAAGATACCATCCATGTGGATTAATCTGCCACAGGAGCCTGCTGGTAGCACATATACTATCTCAATATAAAAGAAAATCTAAACCAATACTTTTGATTGTTTATTTGCAGACCTCTTTCCCTCCCTCTCCTCTTTACTCCCCTGAAGAACGTTGTCAATCATGGATAGTTTGAAATACAGTAGTTGCTGGTTTGGGGCATTTAAGCAAGTAGGATAATGTATCTTCGGTACAGCTGTTTTTGATACAAATGCTATCAGATTACAAAGTCTAACCAAAATGTTTCAGGCAATGGTGGGGAGTATGCAGTAGATGGCTCTCTTTTCTGGGAGTCATGTACTTACCTGCTCCCAGTCCCAGACTTCAGTTGTTTCTGTCGCCAGTAGGTGGAGTATCAGTGCCCTTACTGGACTGAACAAAAGAGAAAATGGACTAGGCCACACAGAATTTCTAAGCATACACTGGATATGCATCTGCTTCTGTTGCACAAGAGACCAACAGCCTGCACTTTCTTTGTGTCAGCCCTCACAGAACTGCAACATGGGTTCAAAAAAGAACTAGTTAAACTAATGGAGGATAGGTCCATCAATGGCTATTAGCCAGGATGGGCAGAGGTGGTGTCCCTAGCCTCTGTTTGCCAGAAGCTGGGAATGGGCGACGGGATGGATCACTTGAGGTTTATCTGTTCTGTTCATTCCCTCTGCAGCATCTGGCATTGGCCACTATTGGAAGACAGGATACTGGCCTAGATGGACCTTTGGTCTGACCCAGTATGGCCATTCTTATGTAACATGAGTGGCTCTTCCAGGAGCTCCAAAGCTAGGAAGCACCCATGCTGCCAGACTTCCACAGAAAGCAGCCCCCCAGTGTGGTTTTCCTCCTCTCGGTGTGTGTGTGTGTGTGTGTGTGTGTGTGTGTGTATATATATATATATATAAAAAATAAAGGAATGGAAGGTATTTATTTAAAAAAAAAACACACACACAAAAACCCCAAGGTGAGATCTAAGCATTATATGTTTTGCTAGGAGAGTAGAGAGCTTCAAGCCCTGCCTGTGAAGAACTACACCTGATCTTTTTTCCAAGGTAAGGCCATTGTTAGAATGGTGCTATGCTTTATACGGAAGGTAACATCATCCTTTTACCTAAACCAGGATATAGTATGGCTATCTGATTCTTACAAGAGTGCTATGAATCTCTTGAAAGGGCTGTAGGACTGCACAGAGTCCAGATCTATTCTCTACAACTGGATAAAGTTCCTTGTCAAGGAAACTACTTTTCAGCTCAAGCAAACAAGTCCTGATGCTTTCGAAGTCCAAGTGTGTGAATGTTGGCTCTGTCTGAGTGGCAACGTTGTGTGCATCATTACTTGAGAGATGCAAGGCAGCCACCACGAATAATTGTTTACATTTTCTAAACACCATGGGTTAATATTCATGCATCAATTCATGCATTTTTCAGAAAGAAAGTGCTTCTCTCTAATTTATGGCACTGCACTGTTTTGGGAGGTCAGAAGTGTCTAGGTTTGCCGAAACAAGTGAAGAGAGGGAAATTTGCCTTTCTGTTAATTTTTTTCCCAAGAAGTCTATGCTAGTGCAGACTGTTTATTTAAATTTCTGTTTGTTTTTGAGATTTCAAGTCAGTTTCAAGGTCTCAAAGCTGTACAATACATTTTGCTTAGTGAACAACACTTTGAACTATGGGAGTCAGTAAGCCCCTTCTATACAGGGATTGACATCACCAAAAGGTCTCAATGGACTATCTCCACCTTCTATCAGGGAGGAGCTATATTCAAGCATGCGGACTAGCACAGAAGATCTGGAAAAAAGAAAATGGGTAAAGAAAACATTCCTCTTTTTGCCCAATACAATTGGGTTAATTGTGTTGCATAATCTGTACATTGCACCAAACAATCTCAGACTCCTCCTTGGTGTCCCTTCTCAAATGCACTTTTTCTACCTGCCATCCTATCCTTAACCTCCACTTTGATGTCATTCTGCCCAGAGTCCCCACATATTTTAATATTTTTTTTAAAAAAATATATTGCATAACTGTACATACATCTTTAGTTGTAACCCTTGACCTATGCTCTCACTTCTTGCCACTTTGTCATCTCTTGCTGTGGTGATATCTGGTTTACATTGTAAGCTTCTCTTGGGAAGGACTGAACATCTTTTAATTGTCTGCAAAGTGTCAATGTTTCTGAACTAATAGTAATGGCTTGTCTACACTTACAGTGCTACACCGTCAACCTAGCACTGTTTACAGCAGGGGTTAGGTCGGCTTAACTACATCACTCAGGGACAGGGGTGAAAGTGGGCCAGTTCTCCGTACTGGTAAGAACCCGCACCAGCCCATACCCAGCCTACATTAAAGTGCTGCCGTGCTTTAATGTCCCTCTCCCTTTTGCCTCCCCTGTCGGCAGCCCTGGCGGTAGGGTCCGTACCGGGATGGTCCTTTGCCACGGCTGCCGACGGGGGGGAGCGCAGCAACGTTAAAGCGCTGCTGCGGCAAAGGATCCTGCGGTGCTTTAACGTCCCTGCCCCTTTTGCCCCCCCGGCCGCTGACAGGCGGGGCAAAGGGAGCAGCTGCCCTGGGGCCGGCGATTTAAAAGGGCCCGGAGCTCTGAATGCCGCTACCGCAGCAGCAGCGTCCGGAGCTCCGGGCCCTTTAAATCAACACGGGAGCCCTGGGCAGCGTGGGCCAAGGGCTGGCTGGGGGATGCTGACCTCCAGCCCCGCCCCTTCCGTCCGAGGCCCCGTCCCTTCCGGGGCCAGAGCCACCCACCTGTACCGGTAAATGTCCTCAGTTACTTTCACCCCTACTCAGGGATGTGGATTTTTCACACCCCTGGGTGATGTAGCTGGGTGCAACTAATTATTGAGTATAGACCAGGCTTTAGTCATGGTTGCAGTGGTCAAAGTTTAAATTAATCTAGGTGCCAGTTGGCTATGCTCAACATTTGCTCTAAAGCAGTGATACTTGTACTTCAGGGGCTCAGGAGCCAACTTAGCCATCAACATTACCCAAAAGAGCCACAGTAGTGTGAATTCATTGTTTCATTTACTATAGCTATTTTTTCTCACAGCAAAATAACTGACCAGGTATTATTATGATCAATTACAATTGGTTAATAACATAGTAAAAGCATCCTGATTGGTTAATAACTTAGATTAGTTAATAATCGCAGTGTGTTAGTATCATGTGCTGCAAAGAGCTGCAGGAGACACATTAAAGAGCCACTTGCGGCTCCCAAGCCTCAGTTTGAGTATCGCTGCTCTAAAGTATCCTTCAGCAAGCACATAGCAGATGATCAAACTCACCTGTGGCCACAATACTTGCTAATGGGTTATCTGGGCCTTTTAGAAGAGTTCAGGTGCTGTCTGTGAGTAACTGTGACTAGTCCTTGATCAGTGGACTACCACAGGGCTTGCTGAGAGAGGAAGTGGGAATAAGCCAAACCACATTCTCAGTGTGAGACATTTTTTTTTCTGTCTTCTCACAAGTGCCAACTTCTATAGGAACCATTCTGAGAAATCTGGATGATAAGAGCTATGCTACGAAGCAGATGTGAATACAAATTAAGTTGCATAAAATTTAGAGATGGAGAAGATCTCTCAGAGACTGTCTTTGTATGTATTTGTGCATTAGCTAGCACAGTGGGATCCTAGTCTTGACTGGGGCCTCTCAGCGCTACTGTGATGTAAATATTAAGTAGAAATAATAAGTAATCTGAAATGCTCACAGCCACCAGTGAAGAATTGTTCTCTACAGTCAGGGCGGGTGCAAGGATGTTTCGTGCCCTAGGCGAAACTTCCACCTTGCACCGCCCCCCTCCCCGAGCCCTGTGGCAGCTCTCTGTCCCCCCCCCCCCCCCTAACGCGCCCCCCCCCCCCCCGCCCCCCCCCCCCCCCCCCGGTAGCTCCCCCCGGCCCGGGGAGCCGTGAGGCAGCTCCCCGCCCCAGCTCACCTCTGCTCCGCCTCCTCCCCGAGCACGCTGTCACTGCTCCACTTCTCCCGCCTCCCAGGCTTGCGGCGCCAATCAGCTGTTTGGCGCCGCAAGCCTGGGAGGGAGAGAAGCAGAGTGGGGCAGCGTGCTCTGGGGAGGAGGTGGAGCAGAGGTGAGCTGGGGCGGAGAGTTCCCCTGCGTGCTGCCCCCCCCACACACACACTTGCTGCAGGCGGCCCTCCCCGTGCCCCCCTGCCCCAGCTCCCTCTGCCTAAATGCCGATGACGACCGGGGCGGCCGAAGATCCGGCCACTGCGGTCGCCGCCGAAGGACCCGAAATGCCGCCTCCCCAAATGCTAGCACTCTAGGCAACCTAGGTTGCACCAGCCCTGCCTGCAGTATATTTTCTAGTGCTTCAAACAAACCTAGGACTAGGATTAACCTGAATATTGCTGCGACTCTTGGTTTTAAGCAGGGCTGGCCTTGTGTTATAGCTGCTTGCTATGTTTTCCACAACATCTGTGAGAGTAGGGGGGACAGAGGTGGGCTTGTGGTTGTTCTCCTTGTCTTGGGGGATGAAATAGCATGGGAAGGACCTGCCCTTTGTAGCTGGAGGATTTAAAGAAGGCTCTCAACTGGCTGCAGAACACGGCTAGGTTGCAATGAGCAAAGTGCAACAGCGTTCGCCAGTAAGTTGGTCTGCTTCTGCATCATGCCCAGCATCTTTTCCTGAATGACCCTTTTTCTGTCCATATATTTCCTTGATGGCGCCCTACTCTTATTCCAGAGCATGAAACCTTCCCTCCACTCTTCTGTCTTTTTGGCCCTCTGCTAGGATGCTGTCACAAGGTCAGCAAACATGTCCTTCATCCTCTTTCTCTTTGCCAGGTGTTCAGCAACTGATAATGCCTCTCTCTGTGAGGTCTGTGGTACATCAGATGCCAGGAGAAGAGAGAAACCTTACATTATTAGCTATTGTCCCAATATTAGTGTTCGTGGCAAGAACGAAAATATGTTGCTTTTTTCTCCGTGCTGGAATTCCTTTTCCTTCTACTCTTCCTAGGCCATGTCTACAGCACAGCAGCTACAGAGGCATAGCTTCGGACCTGCAGCTACACTGATACATTGACGGAAGGGGCTTTTCCATTGCTGTAGTTAATCCACCTCTCTAAGAGGTGGTAGCTAGGTCAACAGAAGAATTCATTGTTCTTTGCAAGCTGCTCCTGTCTCAGGCCTGACAAACTCACTACAACTAATACACTGCTTTTATGGTATTTATCCATAAAGGATAGTATGTGAGGTCTCTACTGAAAGCTTGTAACTTAAAGATATTCATAATCATTGTGAGATGTGTTTATGGGTAATATTTAAGGAATTATGCAATTATATTAAGAATTATGCTCTTATCTTGGAGTGAAAGTGCGTCAGCGGGAAATAATATGTCTTAGTAATGGGCCCATTCAAGCAGAAAGGAGTTGTCGGCCCTCCTTGGCTAGCTGATTATATAATGTATTGTCCAATTGTCTACCTTTGCACCAACCCAGAGAAGTCAATAGAAAACCATCAAACACAAACTATAAACATTAAAACCATTTGGAAAAGAACAGGAAAGCTACGACAGGGAGGGGATCTGTGAATAAAGACAAAAGACTGATTCAGGATATCACAGAGTGGAGAAAGACACTCTGTTCTGGATCCATTCTCTGAGCAGGTACCCTGATGAGTGGGGGTGCTCCATGAAAAACTGGGTCCTCCCAGTTCCTTGGGGCTTGCAAGTGCTGCAAAAGACTGAGCTTTGGAATGAGAAGTCATTAGATAGGAAAGATAGCTATTAATAAGTAAAGGTCCTAGTTTGTGTTTTATGATTTTGTTGTATAGTTGTTTCCCCATCACTCAGAGTTGTTTCTATCTGAATGTCTACTCTTTCTTAAATTTCATTTTGTTTTACTATAATTGAACTCAAGTGCTGTGTGGGATACAGGAGTTGGGGGCTAAGATGAAACTTTAAACTGGAGGATACTATTCCTTTGGGAACAGAGGATCTGGGACTTTTAAGGGGTATCCAGTGATCAGGGGCTTGATACCACGGGGGGGATACTTTGAAGGGATTAGGGGGCTAGGGTGCATCTGTTGTCACCCTGCAGGGCAAAGACTAGGGTGACCAGACAACAAATGTGAAAAATCGGGTCCGTGGGTGGGGGGTAATAGGAGCCTATATAAGAAAAAGACCCAAAAATCAGGACTGTCCCTATAAAATCAGGACATCTGGTCACCCTAGCAAAGACAGGCAGGGCTGGTATAGCTCAGAGGAGAGTGCTTGCTTGAGTGGCTGACAGGCTAATTGTGTTAGGGAGCTAACATCCGGCACAGGCAAGACTCCCTCCTCACCTGCTGGAGGCAGGTGACTCTCAGTCCTGGTGGGTGCCCCGAGAAGTGTATATGGGTTCCCAAGGGACAGATTAGTAATTGCATGTGCTCATCTGCAGGCTGTCCTTATGCTGGAGGATGTTACCCTGGTGTGTGTCCAAGAGTCAGAAAAGGATCCTGTTAAAGAAGGCAGTGGGCAAACCAGGAAGTATGCAGCCTTGTTATAACTGACATGAGTTAGCTGTCTCCCTGTAAAATCCTAGTGGAGACAAGACACAGTTGTTACTTTGAGGTAGCTAAGTGAGGTTGACACTGTAACCCTTATCCACCTAGCTACATCAAGGTAAAAACTACCTGTGCCTTGTCTCTAATAGAATTTTAACACTGGTTCCAATAAAACAAAACAACCCCAGTAATTCTTCAGGCTGAGAATCCAATAGGTTTTGTCTACTCAAAAAAATTCCCATCAGCACCCCCTCTGGTTTGGCTGCACTAATATTGGCATTGGTGGTTACCAGATGATTTAAAATGCCCTAAAACTGCCAGAGCCTTTTTTACACTAGGGATTTAATTAGTGCTGCCAAATATTTTTTTTCCCTAGAAGATGTAATGAAGACATGGCTGTAGAGTGTTGGGATTTGTAATCTGAACTAGGTAAATCAAACCATATTTTGAAAGTGATGAATCAATGAACTGTCTTAAAGAATGGATAACTAAGGAATATTTACACACCTAAAATATTCCTTGGCCTGAAAGTCTTTGGCCAGCTAAGATAATATCAAACAAGCCTCTAAGCAAGTAATTTAGAGCAGACAAAGCAACAGTCTGTGTTTATCATAGCAATGCAAAGTACACCACCTCCTTTGATGTGAATCTTCATATCAGAGGATATCAGACAATAGAATTCCTGGCTTTGTAATGATTCATGTGATGATGAGATATTGCTGCACCTTAGGCAATTAGGCTCAAAAAGTTTAGTCCCATCACTACCAAGAAGAGGCAATAGTCCAGCATCACACATGCCCTAAAATGTTATTGCACTTATAAAATGGCCATGCAAACATTTATGTGAGGAAAAATCCTATTACATATTTTCATAAATGCTCTGTGGCCTTGTGCCATAAAAGCCAGAGATTAAGTAAAAACTAATCATTAAAATTATTCTTTAAGAACAGTCCTAGTTCTCTGCGATAGCCTCTGTGGGACAGGAGAATATGGAATCATTTTTCTAAGATGTACGTGATACATGGACAGTACTGAGGGTGCAGTTTATCTGACAATAGCAGGTTTGTGGCATTAAAATACGTACTGTGCTGTTTCTGATGCAGACGACCTGTTACGAAGCCAAGACCGCTGTGAAGGGAACTTGAAATGTGCTGCTGAGAGGATTCTAAAAAGAGGTAGTTCCCAATAACAACTTAGGACATTTCAGCTTGCCTCCTGCTCTCTGCTAAAACAAGCCAGGTGAATCAGAATGAACTATACTCCCTTGGATGCCTACCCCCTTGAGGTGTTAATATCATAACTGAGGTGTTAATATCATCATTTAACTACAGCCATTTAAATGTTAATGTTAAATTCGGCAGCCAAAAAGCTTGTCTACATACACAAGTTGTAACACTTTAACTATATGTGTATAGATAATGTGGTACAACTCCTCTAATGTGGAGGCAATTATATTGGTGTAAAGGGGTCTTATGCTTGTGTATATTATGCCCATCAGGGAAAGAAAATAAATTGTACCAGTCCAAAGCACCTTTTTCTAGTATAACTCCATCCATGTTTGAGATTGTACCAGTGCAACTATTTGGGTAAAAAAATCACACCCGTAACTAAAATAGTTATAGCAGTACAAAAATTGAGTGTAGAAACAAACATGCTCCTCAGAGCAGGTGATCTGTTCTTATTTATATTGTAAATCATACACATGTAGGGTAAACACATCTTTACCCCAGTCTAAAGAACAATAGCCTGGACTACGTGGGGAGTATCCACTCTAGCCTTTACAAACTTTGTTATATACTCAAGTTACTTGACAATCCATTAACTCGAGATAAAAAAAATCTAGCGAAGACAAGCCCTTATGGAGCTATATATCAGTGGTTCTCAAAGTTTTGTATTGGTGACCCCTTACACACAGCAAGTCTATATATGTGACCCCCCCCCCTTATAAATTAAAAACACTTTTTTATATTTAACACCATTATAAATGCTGGAGGTAAAGCGGGGTTTGGGGTGGAGGCTGACAGCTCGTGATCCCCCACGTAATAACCTTGTGACCCCCTTGGGGGGTCATGACCCCCAGTTTGAGAACCCCTGCTATATATAATGAATAAATTAATAATAAAAATCAACATTAATGGCACATTTAAAGGTGCTTTGCTTTATGCCCTCCCCCTATGATTTTCTTAGAATGGACTCTTCATTCTTGTGTTCCCTAAATCAGAAATGTTCTGTGTCTCCATGCCGGTGTGGGAAAGGGACAGTTTCCCTGCCAATGCACCCATGGAATTTTTTTCCTTTTTACTAGTAGAACAACTATACTCTCCTAGGTTGTGATGGATACCAGCCTTTTCCCCAATCCATGTAGTAATGCAGCCATTTTATCTGACAAACTTTGTTGAGGTTCTGCCCAATAGCTCGAGGTTCTGCCCAATAGCTCCAGGCTCTGGCCTTCCCCCAAACTCCCCTCCATAACTGACATCTCTGCTTTCCTTGGTGCTTTCCCAGCTCCAGCATTTCCTGTCTCTCTGTCCCAGTTACAGCTTCCCACAGCAACCTAGTCAGTAAGCCTGCATGTTCTTCTCAATTCCACCCCTCCCAGGGATCACACTGAGTCTGGGATGAGCATATCACCTCAACAAGTCTTCCTGTTTTCTTGGATCTTGCCTCAGAAAAACTTTCCCCCGACATCTGTTCCCTACTCTAGGCTCCCCGTGTGCTCTCTCCACAATAATCCTGGAGACTCCGACACCCACCTGAGTTTTCTGTCCTGGGACAGTGAAAGCTTGTCTTAGCAACAGTACTTAGCTAGGCACTAGTGAGGTGGATAACATAGGGTGGTAAGAAGTGCCATATTAGATCAGACCAGTTGTCCATCTAGCCCAGTATCCTGTCTCTGACAGTGTCCAGTTCCAGAGAAAGTGCAAGAAACCCTGTAGTGGAAAATTGGGGTAACCTGCCATGTTGAAGAGATCTTCATTTAGAAATGCATCTGTAAAACAAAAGCAGCTCTTTTGTGAAGGTTTGTGAGGTAGGATTAATCATCACAAAATTCTGCAGATTGAGGGCAACATCTCAGCAGAATTTTCTTCAAATTCCATTGGCTCCACTGCCTTAAAGGAAAAAAGGAAACAAAGGACCGCCCTAGGCTCCTCCTCTGAGCATTCGGCGGCAGGGGTCCTTCTGCTCCGCGTCTTCGGGGCACTTCGGCGGCGGGTCCTGGAGCGAGTGAAGGACCCGCCGCCAAATTTCCACCGAGAGCGGCAAAATGCTGCCTCCCAAATCCTGCCGCCCTAGGTGACTGCCTAGGGTCACCTAGTGGAAGCGCCGGCCCTGCATGTGGTAGCATGGGCCTTTGGGCTCCCTGACAGAACACCAGACTGCTGGTGGCTTGTTCTTATTCTTTCTTACTCTTACTATCCCTGAAGACATCAGGACTGTGGTGTGAGGCAAATGATGCACCACTCTCTCATATTATCTTCAAGATCCATGCATGTTTTCCTCTGCTGAGATGCCAGCTCATTGGAATCCCACTTTCAGTCACTCCATGTGAAACTGTATCCTTAAGAAATCCTGTTGTTCAATGTTTGTTTAGTAAGGGAATATGGACTGAGTTCAGAAGTGGATCATATCTTTCCTAACACTCCCACCAAGAAGATGGCCCATGAAGAGCACAGTAGGGAATAGGCCCAGCTGCCTATTCTTCCTGTCCTTGGACCATTGGATGTCTACTACAGGGAACCAGAGGTAGGAGAACCAGTGAGGGCTGGGGCCACAGGGAGGAAGGAGGACTGGGAGGTAGAGGAGGAGCGCCTGTCTTTTTTTTTTTTAACAAAAATAGCCAAAGCACTGATCTAAAGTTCTGCAAACTACGAACGTAGAAGCTAGTTATTTGGTGATGTAATAAGAAACTTCTGGACAAATTAAATAGCACCTAAACCACACAAATTTGATTAACAGACATTATTTTACATGATAATAGTCTGGCTTTGTTATTGTCACAAAAGTGAAAGTTGAATTGAAGTGAATATATTTTATAGTTTTATCATTCTCACTTGCTGTTTGTTTACTTATGTTTGTGACTGATAGATAAGTAAGACTGTAAGAAAATCACTGGCCATGATATTGTTGTGGAAACCACAACTTTCAACACACACTGCAACTTTTTTGCAACAGCACTCACTCAAATTTGGCCTGACTGCTCCTTCATCATAATTCTCCAGGGAGCTCCTCATAGGTGGCAGATAGCTAGGGCTAGAGGGATCTCAGCCCCATGCCAATCTGAGCTACCTTACCACCCGCACGCACAGGCCAGCTCAGGAGGCAAAGCCCTGCCGCTCGCAGCATTGGGGCCGGCTTGGCGCTGAGTCTCCTGGCTGCCCAGCAGCAAGATGAGGGGGGAGAGTTACTGGAGCCTGGTGACGGGCAGCGAGGTGAGTCTGCAGGGCCCAACATGGTGCTGTGGACAGAGGCTGCCCTGAGAGCAGACAGCTCCCAGCAAGCCAGCCCTGTCCCTGGTGCAGCGGGCCAGCAATACGTCCTTCCCAGGTGCTTTCAAGTGAAGTTGGGGTTGAGGCCATCGAGTGAGCAAATGAGGTAGATGGAGGAGAGGAGAGGGGGAATGTCTGTGGAAGAGGGAGCCAGGCACTGCCATAGTCAGCTGTGGCCACCAGTACCATCACACAGCTCCCTGTGGCTCCCAGCCCCTCCCACAGCTTCCCACCCAACCCCTGCACCCTGCTATAAACCCCCAACCCACCCTTCCCACAGCTCCCACCCACCTTGTCTCAACCCCCTTCCCACAGCCCCACACAACCCCAAGCTCCTGTTTAAACCCATCCAGCCCCCTGCTACCCCATCCCCAAATAAACACACCCAGTTGGAATTATTAATATTTGAAATTATTAATATGGGAAACCACCAAACACTAATGTAAAGGACTTATACAATTGTTCTGAACATGCCTAAAAAGCCTAAACAATAATCAATTTACTACATGTTACAAAACATTTATAAGCATTTTATCAAGATACTTACACACGGGCTAACCCCGGGGTGCTTAGACCCATACTGGTTGGCCCCAGTGTGATCAGGCAAATATTAGCAATGAAGCCTCTAAGAGTTTACTTTTTTACACTCTTCAGCAAACAAGTCATGTCATTCTGACTTCAGCTAAAAACCAATTTGAGTTCGCCTTTATTTCCAGTCTTAATCCAGATAAGATTTACAATCTCCTTTCTTCCCAAGGCCTTTCCTCCCCTCCTTCTTGCTGTTTGTTTTTCCATTGCATGTGGGTTCACATTGGCTTTAACGCTGGTGTGGGGGTTGGGAAGGTCCATGTTGGCACAGGCGCTGACTTTCCAATCTGCCGGGGAGTGCCTGACCTCTGGCTCTGCCCCACTCTACCCCTTCCCCCAAGTCCCCACTCCCTTCCGCCCCCCGCCGAGCGCACCGCATCCTTGCTCCTCCTTCTCCCCCCTCCACCCCCAGAGCCTCTTGCACGCCACGAAACAGTTAATCGCGGTGGGCAGGAGGCATGGGGATGGAGGGGAAGGCACTGATCGGCAGGGCTGCCGGCGGGCAGGAGGCACTAGGAGAGGGTGGGAGGGGGGTCTGATATGGTGCTGCCAGTGGGTGCTCAGCACCCACCATTTTTTCCACGTGGGTGCTCCAGCCTCAAAGCACCCTCCTAGTCGGTGCCTATGCATGTTGGCTCATTTTAAGACAGAGTCTCTTTGTTTATTTAAAATCATCTGCAGTTACCCCTATTGGTCAGAGGCCTTCTTTTTAGAAACTTCCTCTTTGAACCTGACATCCTCCCTATTTTATTCCTTCTGGCCTTACACTTATTATTTTCAAGGCCTTCCTTCTACTTGCTAGTCAGGGCCTTTCTTTACAATACATATATATTTCCTTAACCAAACTTAAGCTAACTCTAATTCTTTAATTTCATATTTATTCTACACACCCCAACTCCCTCCCAGGCCCCAGATAAACCCAAATCATGGGTGGTGTGTGAACCCTGGGCATGGGGAGGACTCGTCCCCACCTCGGCTCACTTGTTCTGCCTGAGGCCCTGCTCCCCCCGCCCCCCCTTCCCCCACCGCAGCCCCGCAGGCCCCCCCCCCCCCCCCAGCCGCCAGGCGTCCCCCCAGCCCTGGGCCACCTGAGCGCCTCCAACCCTGGAGTGCCGGGTGGATGGGTGATGCGCCCCCCTCCCCCGAGTGCCAGGTGGTGTGGCCACAGTGCCACCCCAAGTCGTAGCCCCAGCTCCACCCAGTAGGGTTCCTGGAAGAGGAGGCAGCCTGCCTGGGATTTGGGGCAACTAGAGGCCAGCAGGAGGGGGCCTTGGGGTGGAACATGGGCAGAGCCATGTGGGGCTGTTTGGGGAGGCACAGCCTTCCCCAGCCTATGCTATGTGCCGCCCATGATCCAAACCCTCCTCCTGCCACAGTCTCCTGTTGCACAACCCTCCCAGTAAATGCCCCCAGTAAAACATCGCCCTGCCAAAACCCTCCCCCACCCCTTTTCTCCACTCCCCAAAGCCCCACATTCCCACACCCAAACCCTCCCCTGCTGCTGCCTACCATTTCCTTAAGCCCCATTCCCCAATAATGGGAAGGCCTCAGTGAACAGGGCTGGGCAGAGTCTGGGGCTTATGCTTTGTGCTGGATGCAGGACTGGGATAGGGTAAACCTGGCAGTGCTAGAACTGCACAGGGCCTCCAGGGGTCTCTGAGGTGGGGCTGGCTCTAGGGTTTAGGGTCATGCCCCCTCTCCCTCACCCTGGGGATTGGAGAAATAGGGGGGCATCCAGACCCTGTTGGAGGATTAAGGACGCTGCTGCCAACTCAACAGCCAGTCAGTTACAACATGAGCTTATGTCCTGCATCCTCCACACCACCTTTTATGGCACTGAATTGACCACACCGAAGCCACCACTTTAACAAACTATGGTCACAACTTTTGAACCAAGAAATCTGTACAATTCAACTCAGTATTTGTGTGTGGTTTTGTTAAAAGTGATCTGCAAAAACAAACAGAGAGAATGTCATCGCTCATCTTCCCTCTTTGCTGGAGGACTCTGTGGAGTACCAGAGAGCTGGAGTTGGAGCTTTCATAGCTCTCAGTGGCGGAGGTAGGGATATTGAATCTTTCCCAAAGCGTTTGTCTGCTCTTTGAGTTAACTTGATTTTGTGATCACCCATTTCTCATTAAACAAGCTTTCCTCTCTCCATTGCTCAGTTTCTTCTCTTCAAACTAGTGGTTCATATTCCTACTAGTTATCAAGTCTTCCATGGAGTAATCCAAGAATAATAGGGTACATAAGATCAGAATTCCTAATGTAATAAAACCAAGCAGATTTTAAAAACCAAAACAACCCCCTTTCATGCTCTTAAAAAAAAATAAGGCAAACAAAATAGGCCACAAACACACAAACTCTTTTATTTCTAAACCAGGTCAGCTTTAAGACTGCAAGTTTTGGGTTACTGTTTAAACATACATGGTGTTTCACTTGAAAAAGTAATTTGAGTCAGGTGCATTTGTGTCATTAGAATTCCTAGTGACTGTGTATCTTAAACTTGTTTGTCCTCTGTCCTATTCAAAACCCTCCTCCAGTCACAAACGCACACAAGGCCAAACCAAGGCCAACAGCTTCATGCCTCTGGCAATTTTAGATACAAGATTATCTATCAGAACAGTTTGATGGAATTAGTTTCTTTGTGGTTAGCAATATTATCCAACTGCTTTCAGTTCCTTCCTTCTATTTTTGTACATGTCTGAAAATAGGATAAAAATATATATATTAGTAGGACACATGGAATAAACCAAATGTGTCATGCTTGTTTCATGCTTGTTTAACTGAAAACAAACAACATAAATCACTATTTGCCAAACGCAAAGAACAAAATTGGTGAGGGAAAGTGTTTTCAGCTATTGAACAGTAATAAATAATATAAAGCATTTGACAAGGTTTCCTTTGAGTTAAACAAACTGCTACATTCTTTTCTATTCAGATTCTTATACCACTGATGACCCGATCTGCAGGCTTTCCAGAAATGCATTAAGCAGTGTGACTACTATTTTTTTTTTTTTTTTTTGTATTACTGTAGTGCCTAGGAGTCAAAGTCTCGGACCAAGACCCTATTGTGCTAGGCACGGTACAAAAACAGAACAATAGATTAATATTTGTCATGTATGACTCCCTCTCTCTCTTCAAGGGCAAAATTTTACAGGAGAGTTTTTTTCATTTTGGTTTTTATTTAATATGTGTTATCCTGTGTGTGTTTGTTATTGAGGGCAAGGTCAAAGAAGTACAGCTTGCCCATATATGAACTGGTGCATATGAGCGAGATCCTGTAAAGTGATCAACCAGGCACCAATGTGGCATTTTTCAGGTGAATGGGATCCACACTGATAGAACACAATTGAAGGGACAATTGACAGTACAGGCAAGGTGCTAATGAGTCAGAGAGTTGAAGGCTAGAAGGGACGACTAGATCATCGAGTCTGACCTCCACCAACACCACTCAGCGCCCACCCATCACACCTGACAACAGACACATTTTAACCACTGTGATACTTAGGCCTTTTCTACATGGGGAAAATGACCGGCATAGGATATCTTTGCCAATATTATTTTATTCCTGAATAAAAGTGACCTTTTCCAGAATAACCACTCTGAGTAGATGCAGTGTTGTTGTAGCTGTGCTTGTCCCAGTATAGTAGAGCGACAAGGTGGGTGAGGTTAAATATTTTATTGAACCAACTTCAGCTAGTGAAAGAGACAAGCTTTTGAGCTTACACAGAGCTCTTCTTCAGGTCACTCTGAGTGGAGTAATTATAATTATTCTGCTATAGCTTTGCTGGTCAATTTCCCCATGTAGACAAGCCCTTCACACAGTGGGTTGGAAAAGGGGTGGTTAAAAACACCACCAGCTGGTCTACAGCATTTCTATGACTGCTGGGGCTGCACTTATGAGAGAATGTCACAAAAATCTTGGTGTAGACACTGTTTTAGGCAGTTGTGTCTATGCAAAATCTGTCATAGGTACAAAAAGTCTGACAAAAATAGTGATATTTGAAGAACAGTTGCTTCCTTTATGCAAACTTTAAATATTGCTGCAAATATTCCCCATGCAAAACTTGCCCACAAATACAGTTGTCTTCTGCTTAACCCCAACTGCATTAATTTCCCCTCCTCCACTTCTGTCTCTCCCTACAGTCCATTAAGTCCCCCTCTTCTGCCTCTCTATTACACCTAAATCCGCAAGATATTTAAGCGCCTACCTCACATTAATGGGAGTTAGGTGACTAAATACCATTGAGCATCTGGGCCTTAGTCCTTCCCCCTAACCCTCAGTTTTTTTCCCTCCAGCCCCCTCAGTCCTTCCCACCACCATTTCCCCCATGTGAACCCACATGGGCTAGGCGGGGCCCCTTACTTAGCAGCTGCAGCAGCTCCTCCTACTTTTGCTGTTGAGCTCATGGCTCCCTTCCTTGGCATAGGTCAGTGGTTCCTACTCTGAGCTCTTCCCCCCCAACCTCCTCTGAGTCTCTCACTGGAGATCATGAAAGAGTTGAGGGCAGCCTGATTGGCTGGCAGGAGACGGAAGGACTGCAGGTTGAGCCAATGGCCCCCACTCATCCACAGCTAGCCAAAAGCCTGAGATGGTGGTGGCTGAAGAACAGAATATAAAGTTGGAGCCACCAGCCAAAAGCTGGAAATAGGCATGTGTGGTCTACACTGGCAAAAACAGGATGCACAATTCACCACCAATGCAGAATAGTAGCAATGGCAAAAGCTGTAGGGTAGACTGGTCACGTGTGTTTACCTGCAGATCCCTCGGAATCCATGAAGTTTGGAAGCAGAATGCTATCCAAACCCCACCCATCCCCCCCCTTGTTGAGGAAACTCATCAAGGAGATCCTGGTGAGGTCTTCCACTCCACGAACACTGTACCCTCCATGAACCCTGTATTTTGTAATGAGGGAATGATTTGGCCCAGGTCCTCTTATAGCAGGGGTGGCCAATCTTAGCCTGAGAAGGAGCCAGAATTTACCAATGTACATTGCCAAAGAGCCACAGTAATACATCAACAGCCCCCCACCGGTAGTCCTGCCGATCAGCACCTTCCCCTCCCTCCCCGCACCTCCCGATCAGCTGTTTCATGGCATGCAGGAGGCTCTGGAGGGTAGGAGCAAGGGCACGACAGGTTCAGGGGAGGGGGCGGGAAGGGGTAGAGTGGGGGCGGGGCCTGTGGCAGAGCCAGGGGTTGAGCTGTGAGCACACCCCCCCCCCCCCGAGCACATTGGAAAGTTGGCTCCTGTAGCTCCAGCCCCGGAGTCAGGGCCTATACAAGGAGCCACATATTAACTTCTGAAGAGCCGCATGTGGCGCCGGAGCCGCATGTGGTTCTGGAGCCACAGGTTGGCCACCCCTGTTTTATAGCATACAAGTATGAAAGAGCAAAATAGTCCTATAGGAAAGTTGGTATAGTTCACAAGTACATTCTGTAGCTCACTTCATACAGTCATCTGAGTTAGTCTTGATGTTTTCCAACCTCTGTTCCATCTGGAAAATGTCTGCAATCCCTGTCCTTATAGCAAGATGTAGTGCATAGTTCCAATTCAAAATGAGAGACAGAATATAAAAATCTGAAGGAGGAATAAAATAAATTACATTAAAACATGTAAATACTGAAAGTGGTACTTGAAGAACAATTGCTGCAAGTGAAAAATACTTTTCTTTAAGTGTCTTAAGTTCTTCTAAGAGATTTTAACCACTTCAGGAAAGAAGTGATTATATGTCTACATTGGAAAGTTGTACCGCATTAACTACACTGGTATGGTTAAAAGGGTACAGGTGCTTTATACCCATGTAGCTATTCCTATATGGGAAGGGGAATAACTATATTGATAAGTCACCTTTATACCAATATATCTGCATCCACATTAGGGCATTTACCAATATAACTGTATCAGTTAAAAAAAAAAAAAATCACACTGCCAACCAACATAGTTATACTGGTAAAACTTTTAAGTGTAGACCATGCCTTAGACTATACCAGCAAAACTGCTTAGTGGAGATACAGCTAATTCCAGCTTCATTTACCCAGTATAGCTTATACCAATT
Source organism: Terrapene triunguis (assembly GCF_002925995.2). NCBI lineage: Eukaryota > Metazoa > Chordata > Testudines > Emydidae > Terrapene > Terrapene triunguis. The sequence goes on along the minus strand of NW_020664435.1, from coordinate 15,348,432 downwards.
CCCTGAACGAAATAAACTAAGCTGGCAAAAGACTTTTTTGCCGATATAACGGCATCTACCTGGGGCTTTTGCTGGCACAGCTACACCGGCTACGGGTGTGATTTTTTTCATACTAGTAATTGACATAGCTATGCCGGCAGACTTTTTACTACAGGCCTGAATCACCAAACTGAAACTACCATTGCCAGAATAATCTACTGCAAGGGCAGAAAATCGGACCAAATGACTCACAGGTGGCCAGTAGGGGATTACCGGTCTCAAGGAGATTTCTGGTTTATTTAAGCCATATTAAAAAATTGACTTAAAACCTGAAAATTGTGCACATAGCTAGTGTACGTAACTATGTGTCCCTGCCCAGTGTTAGGGCTTGTCTACACAGTGCTTTAGTCCATACCAGAGGGGTGTAAATTTTATTCCACATTAAGGTGTTGTGCACTAACTGACCCATGTGGACTCTGCTATTGGCCTGCACTAAAAGTTCCCTAGTACGTGGCAAAGTTGGGAGCCCCCATGTAGACAAGATGCTGGTGAACATCGGTGCTTTTACCATTTGTGATGGGGTTGGGACTCACCACCTGGCACCTCCTGCTGGTTGACTCTGGGAATTAGCTCTGTCTAGTGGAGCGCCCCCTCCTGGTGGTGTCCCGTCCGTCATCTCGCCCTCAGTTGGCATCTGAGCCCGTGTCGCTCACCAGCTCACGGTGTCCTTTTCGAGCCACTGCCCTCCGGCAGTGCCCTTAGTCCATCCTCACCCCCTTCCAGGGGGGGAGGGGGTCTGTTCAGCAGTCCTCACACTGGCCGACCGCAACCTCTAAAGTCTAGCCCCTTGTCTCAAGGGCCAGTTACAGTTTGTCTCAGCCACCCTATTGCATGGCCAAGTGCAGTACAAGGGGGAGGGGACCCAGGCCCACCCACTACTCTGGGTCCTGACCCAGGGACCCTCTAGTGGCAGCCTCCCTGCCCTCCTTCTCTCCCCTTGTCCAACTGGCCCCTCGCACCCTCTAGGCCCTTTCTCTCAGGGCCCACAGTCTGGCAGGTGTTGGGCTAGAGCCCGACTGTGCTCCCCCTGAGCCTGCCCAGCACTGCTCTGTCCGAGGTGCTGGTCTCCTGCTCTGGAGGCAGACCTTCCCCCATGAAGGTCTGGGACAGACTGCCCGCTGCTCTGCCTGGGCAGCCTTTATATAGGCCCAAGCCGAGCCCTGATTGGCTGTCTCCAATCTTGGCTCTGATTGGCCCCCAGTAAGCCCTTTTTTATTGGCTGCTGCCTGTGCAGCCTCTCTGGCCTACTCTAGCCCCCACTCACATGGGGGTGGGGCAGCCGCCCCACCACACCATCATATCATATAAATCTGCACTGAGCAGGATTAGAGGATGCAGTGATTTAAAATGCCAGTAGCCAGCCAGAATCCTGCCTAGTGTTCCCATCATTGCTAACACTGCATCAGCTTTAGCAATAACAGCAAATTTTTCAGAAAAAAAGGCTGATGTAAACACAAGCTGGGTATTACACTGTTTACATCCACTGCAAGGTCTTTGGCAGGGAGTGTCTCTTGCTATGGCCCAGATTCTCATACCTTTACTCATTCTGGATAGCATGTTGCTCCATAAGTAATCACAATGAAGTCACCTTTGTTCACATCTGTCCCTAAGGGTTTGCACAGTGCCTGACCTAATGGTACCTCAATCTGATTGAAACCTCTGCGTACTACTGTCATTCAAATTAATAATAACCATCTTCTTTCTATTGTCTGAGGGCATACAACATAGTTTCCCCCTAGAACTTGATCCAATTCAATGTCTTACTTAGTGTTTATATAAAATATTATCTCATCTTTCCAGTAAGAAAACAAAGGATCCCAGGCCTCCCTATATTCAGAATTAAATTCACAACTCATCTCTTGCCTTCAGTGATGGAGTCTCTGTTGAGTTTGATGGCTGAGCTATAGGAGACCTGCACAAAGAGTTGTTTAAAGTGGTACTAGGTCATGCACAACTAGTCACACTCTCTCATCCTTGTTGGCCATTTTGTCCATTGGGGCAAAAGGTTGTAACGAGTGGGCAGACAAAGATGCAGCACTTTTGCGCGTTGCTGGTGAGACAATAGCATGCAGAACCCATTGAAGGCCAAGGTGTCCACACCACATCCCAGTGCCTGGGCTGTGCAGCAGTGCTGAAGCTTGCTTGCTAATGCTACTGCAAACTGAAGCAGAATCACTAAGAACCCCACCAGCCTTTTTTTCCCTCTGTCCCCTATGACTGGAGAAGTGTTAACGGGCCGCTTCACCTTTAATGGTCCCATGAGATATGTGTTGGGCCCTTCATTTTCAGTTTTTATTTTATTTAATTTTTCCTGGGAATTTATTGGTGTTTATTACCGCAAAAAGAAAAACAGGTGAAAATCAGGGCAAAAAACTATTAATTTTTTTCTGGGTAAATATTGGGGTTTATATTGGTGGATGGAAAGACAGGGGGAAAAAGTATTCAGTAGATTAATGCTTTGAATTCTGTTCATCAGTGTGGTTTGCTGCAGAACTAAAACAGAACTCAAAACACAATGTCACCTCTGAGTTTAAAAAACAATATATCTCTAATCCCCAAATAGAACTTTTCATTTGAATAAACAGTTTACTGTTGTAGACTTAGAACTACTAGTCCATAAATATTTACATTTAATAATTGGGCCACACCATTTGCAGCGCGTACACTCAACTTCATCCTTTTCTCCTGTTTTTGTTTTTGTTTTTAAACTTTTGAATACTTCCTTATGTTCTGAAACATATTCTAATACATGTTCTAATATGTTTTCTTCTCATTTTAGTGTGTCAAATCTTTAAACTGTTATCTGCGAACAGCTTGAAATGTGTACGTGATGGGCGTGAAATTCATCAGTACGTTCAGAAGCACACGCACTTCAGAGCTTGCATGCCTGCCTGTTTGTTTATAGTGTGTATCTTCTAGACTAATACATAGCCTTACTTCAACAGGCAGCTTTGCATATACACACAGACTAATGTATTATCATAATACATATATCTCATGCAAGGTATTATATTTTCTTAATAAAACAAGTTATTTTTTATATATTTGAATGATACAAAAGTAGGGTGAAAATCGGAAAAAAATGAATAATACTTTTTGTAAAACCCAGGAATTTTTTGGTAAAAATTGGTTTAAACTGAAAACAAAGGGGCGTAGATATGTGCTAACGCCTTATGCTAAACAACCTGTTCCTCCTTGTATTTAGCTGTGACACTCTGAGTACCTTTCCCAAACCAGAAGAGCTCTGTGTAAGGCTCAAAAGTCTGTCTCTCTGAGCAACAGAAGTTGGTCCAATAAATATATTACCTCACCCACTTTGTCCCACCAAAATCCTGGGACCGATACAGCTACAACAACGCTGCATATCATAATATTAAAACAGCATCACTAATACATATATGTCCAAATGTAAGCACCTCACAGTCACAGACCCCTGGAGTGGCGCCTTCCTGGCGCGGTTTAAGTGGAGCTGCGCGCTCCCCCCACCCTCAGTTCCTTCTTGCTGCCAGTGAAGGTGCATCGGAAGTGCTCTGCTCCAGCTTTGCTGTAGCTCGTCCCCAGGACTGTTAGTTCGTTTAGTACCTGTAGTTAGTTAGTTTAGTTAGTCAGTGAGCCTGGGCCGGAGCATGCCCCAAGCCCCAGGATTTAAGTCATGCAGTTCTTGTCGGCGTTCTATGCCAAGAAGTGACCCGAACACAAACTGTCTGCGCTGCTTGGGAGAAACCCATATCAGTGAGAGGTGCAAGATTTGCAAATCGTTTAAGCCTTGGACCAAAAGGAGAGAGGGACATTAAGCTCCAAGCCATTCTAATGGAGTCGGCGCTGACCCCGATCCGCACCGGGCCCTAGGCCTCCTACTCATGTAGAGCGAAGTAGCCCAGCCCTTTCGGAACAGGCCTCTCTGGATGTCCAGATGCCGTCCACACCCAAAGCCCTCCAAGCGGCCCGGGACGTCTTGTCCATGCCGGTGCCCAGAGCGCTGCAGAGGTTGGCCCCACGCTCCAGAGGCAAGCCGCCGCTGGGATCTCCGCAGTCGCCCCCAGCTCAGTACTGGTCTCGATCGAGGGAGCGTTCCCGATGCCGATCACCGCCCAGCTACCACTCGGGGCAGAGTCCACGTGGATCGTCCTAGACGCCGAACAGACTCTCGGGCTGGGTTCCGTCCATCCGGGACTTGCAGCATCGGTCCTCCTCAGAGGGTGGATATCGACGGGACTGCGGCGGACGTCGTCGTCGGTCCTTGTCCCGGAGAGGGTACCGCAGTCGGTCATGGCATGGTCCTCTACGCCGTTCCCGCTCTGGCTCCTTCTCCAAGTCTCCGCCAAGCCACCACAGCCCCGGGCGTCGATCACCGGCGCCTCGCCGTCGCAGGTCCGCCCATTGAGGCCGTTCGTGGAGTAGCTATTACCGTCGGTACCGGTCCTCCATGTCAAGATCGCGGTCCCGTGACTGTTGCAAATCCCGGCACCGCCGCTCCTCCCGGTCGAGAGACAGCAGCGGATCCTACACCAGCCCGGTCTCCATTCGTAGCCATCCTTCAACGGGCCAGACCGGCCAACCTGGGCAGCCGGCCCCGGCGGTGCCACAGCAGGTGCAGTGGCACTGAGCATCGAGGCCAGCCCAGTGGTACCAGCAGACACCGTGGCCTCCAGCGCAGCCCCCGGTGGGAGCTCGCTTGGTGGCTGGAGCTTCGGAAGCACCATCGGCCTCCCTCTCCAGACCCCCAACAAAGGAGTCAGTGGGACGCTCGTCCTCCGTACCGTGCCCGGAGTCCCACCAGGTGGTGGATCCTCCGGTGCCAGCCGACACTCAAAGCACTGCACCGGCCACTTTGCCCTGCCCAGAGGAGGCGATTGCGGCCCCGCCTCCCTCCATCCCGCAGGAGGACTTCAGGGCCCACCAAGAGCTCTTAAAGAGGGTGGCAGCAAGCCTCCACCTCCAGGCAGAGGAGATGGAGGAGCCCTCGGACTCCCTGTTCAATGTGTTGTCCCCATTGGCACCGGGTAGGGTGGCCTTGCCGCTCCATGAAGGGGTGGCTAAAATTTCAAATGCCCAGTGCCAAACACCAGCCTTGTTGGCCCCTATATCAAAAAAGGCACAACGCAAGTACTTTGTACCCACTGAAGGGCATGAGTACCTATATACCCACCCGGTGCCCAACTCCCTGGTGGTCGAGTCGGTCAACCACAGGGAACGACAGGGTCAGCCAGCACTGAACCCAAAGAACAAAGACTCTCGGAGGCTGGACTCTTTCAGAAGAAAAATGTATTCGTCTTCGAGCTTCCAGTTACGAGTGGCAAACCATCAGGCCCTCTTGGGTCGGTACGAATTTAATCTGTGGGGCTCCCTGCCTAGATTTGAGGACTCCCTCCAGGAGCGCGATAAGAAGGAGTTCAGGGCGCTGGTGGAGGAAAGGGGCAACGGCAGCTCAGGCTTCCCTGCAGGTTGCCTCTGATGCTGCGGCCACGGCCACACGTTCAATGGCCTCTGCGGTGTCCATGAGATGGGTGTCATGGCTCCTGCTCTCCGGGCTCTCCAGCGAGGCGCAATCTTCCATGCAGGATCTCCCGTTTGATGGGAAAGCTTTGTTCGCAGAGGAAACAGATACAAGGCTGTATGGCATGAAGGACTCCCGCACGACCCTCCAGACCCTGAATCTCTATGTCCCGGCTCTGGTAAAATCTAAGTTCAAGCCGCAGCAGACTCCGACCCCGGCCGCCCTCCTGAAGTACAAGGCCGCCCATAAGAAGCAACGGGACTATAAGAAATGCCCTCACAGGCAGTCTCGGCCTGCCCCTCAGCCTGGACCCTCCGAGGGCAAGCAGGTGGAGAAAAGGCGATTTTGATGGGATGCTCGGGGGCAATCTGCCAGTCCTCATCAGGGATCCAACCCCAATAAAGCTTCCCTTCTCCAACCGGTTGTGTGCTTTCCTTCTAGAATGGTCTCGGCTCACTTCGGACCGATGGGTCCTCAACACCATCTCCCGGAGTTACACCCTCCAGTTTACCTCCTCCCTGCCCAACCACCCCCCGCCCCCGTCCCTCCTGGGGGACCCCTCGCACGAAGCTTTGCTCGAGCAGGAAGTGGGGCGGCTCCTAGAACTAGGAGTGATAGAGGTGGTGCCTGAGGAGTTCATGGGCAAGGGATACTACTCCCATTATTTCCTTATTCTGAAGGCCAAAGGGGGTCTCAGGCCCATACTGGACCTACGGGGTCTGAACCAGCACATGGTGAAGCTCAAATTCTGCATGGTCTCCCTGGCCTCCATCATCCCCTCCCTGGATCCCAGGGACTGGTACGCTGCCCTCGATCTACAGGACGCATACTTCCACATCCACATATTCGAGAGGCACAGGCACTTCCTCCGTTTTGTGGTGGGACAGAATCACTACCAATTTACGGTCCTCCCGTTTGGGCTGTCCACTGCCCCCAGAGTGTTTACAAAATACATGTCGGTGGTAGTGGCCTACCTCAGATGGTGGGAGGTACAGATATTTCCCTATCTGGACGATTGGCTTGTTAAGGGCACCTCCTGGTCGCAGGTGAGGGATCACATGGTGCTCCTTCTGTCCATGGGCACCGCCGTGTGCCTACTGGTAAACAACACCAAGTCCACCTTAGTCCCGGTCCAACGCATAGAGTTTATCGGGGCGCTCCTGGATGCAGTGTCGGCCAGGGCCTCCCTCCCGCCAGACAGGTTCAAGACCCTGAAATGTCTCATCGACTCGGTCACAAGGTTCCCAGTGACAACAGCCAGGGTTTGCCTGCAGCTCTTGGGTCATATGTCGGTGTGCATGTACGTGGTCCATCACGCCAGACTCAGGATGAGGCCCCTCCAGCTCTGGTTGGCCTCGAATTTCTCCCAGGCCACGGACAGGATGGACAAGGTCCTCACCGTGCCGGACGCTGTGATTACCTCCCTGCGATGGTGGTCCACCCCGAACAACATGCTCCAAGGGGTCCCGTTCAGGGACAGGGCCCCGTTGCTGGAGCTGGTGTCCGATGCATCGGACCTGGGTTGGGGGGCCCATGTGGGGGGCTTTCAGACCCAAGGCCTGTGGTTGGCTCAGGACCTGACCCTACACATAAAAACGTCAAGGAGCTCAGGGCGGTGCGGCTGGCGTGTATGGCCTTCCGCTCGCACTTGGAGGGCAAGGTAGTCAGGGTCCTCACAGACAACATGGCCTTGATGTTCTATATCAACAGGCAAGGCGGGGCCCACTCCTCTGCCTCGAAGCCCTCAGGCTGTGGGACTTCTGTATAGCTCACGACATCCACCTGAAGGCCTTCCACTTACCGGGCGCCCGCAACGAGAGGGCAGATCGCTTGAGCAGAGACTTCTCCTCGCAACACGAGTGGTTCCTCCACTTGGAAGAGGCCCACTGGCTCTTCCGAAGGTGGGGAACTCCCCAGGTGGACCCATTCACGACTCGGCAGAACCGGTGATGCTGGAGTTCTGCTCGGGGAGGGGAGGGGCTGGGAAGGGGCGCTATCTCCGGTCTTGGTCAGGCCAGCTTCTCTACACCTTCCCCCCGTTCCCTCTAATCAGCAGGGTCCTGGATAAGATCAAGTCAGACAAGGCCCAAGTCCTCCTGATTGCCCCGGCGTGGCCCAGGCAGTATTGGTACGGGACCCTCACGGGCCTGGCGGTAGCTCCGCCGTGGCCGTTGCCACTCCGCCCGGACCTGCTCTCACAGGACCAGGCCGCCTCCTCCACCCCAACCTAGTGGCTCTTCACCTTACAGCGTGGCTGCTCAGTGGTTAGGTGGAGAGGAAAGGACGTGCTCAGAGCAAGTTCAGCGTGTCCTCCTCGAAAGTAGACGGCCCTCCACTTGCTGCACTTATTTGGCGAAGTGATCCCGGTTTTCTAGCTGGGCGACAGACCAGGGTGTCTCCCCGGTGACCACCCCGATCCAGCTTATCCTTGATTACCTCCACCTGAGGGCCCAGGGCCTGGCGCCCTCGTCTGTCAAGGTGCACCTGGCGGCCATATCGGCCTTCCATCCACCGGTGCAAGGACACATGGTGTTTTCCCATGCTATGACTGGCCAGTTCCTTAAGGGTCTAGACTGTCTTTCCCGTATTCTAGACCTCTGGTTCCACAGTGGGATCTAAACCTGGTGTTGGCTCGTCTCACAGGGCCCTCGTTTGAAGCACTGGCCACATGCTCCTGGTCTCACCTCTCATGGAAGGTGGCCATCCTGGTTACTATCACATCGGCCAGGTGAGTCTTGGAGCTCAGGGCCTTGACCTCCGAACTGCCGTACACAGTCTTTCATAAGGACAAGGTCCACCTCTGCCCACACCCTGCGTTCCTCCCGAAGGTGGTCTCCGCCTACCACGTGAGTCAGCACATTTTTCTACCAGTCCTCTGCCCCAAGCCTTACGCATCCAGTGAGGAACGCCGCCTCCACACGCTCGACGTGTGGCGGGCTCTGGCTTTCTACCTTGAGCGGACTAAGCTGTTCAGAAAGTCCTCGCAACTGTTTGTCACCTCGGCTGAGTCCGCGAGGGGCCAGCCGATTTACACTCAGAGGCTTTCCAATTGGATCACTTCGTGCATCCGTTCCTGTTATGAGCTGGCGGGCGTTCCCCCACCACCCCTTGTGAGGGCACACTTGACCTGGGCACAGGCCTCGTTGGCTGCCTTCATGGCCCATGTCCCCATCCAGGACATTTGTAGGGCCGTCACGTGGTCGTCGGTTCACACGTTCACCTCGCACTATGCGATCGTCCCCCAGACCAGGGATGATGCCGGGTTCAGCAGGGCTGTCCTTCGTTCTGGGAACTTGTGAATTCCTACCCACCTCCAACAGATATAGCTTAGAATCACCTATTGTGGAATACACATGAGCAATCACTCGACGAAGAAAAAACAGTTACCTTTTCCGTGACCGGTGTTCTTCGAGATGTGTTGCTCATGTCTATTCCACATCCCACCCTCTTTCCCCTCTGTCGGAGTTGTCTGGCAAGAAGGAACTGAGGGTGGGGGGAGCACGCAGCTCCCCTTATACCGTGCCAGGCAGGTGCCACTCCAGGGGTTGCGGGGGGCGCTCCCCCCTACGGGTACTGCTAGGGGAAAAACTACCAGCACCGGTGCACGTGGCAAACACGCACACCTATTGTGGAATAGACATGAGCAACACATCTCAAAGAACACCAGTTACGGAAACGGTAACTGGTTTTTTCTGGAGCACCCTTAATGGCCTTCACTTCATATGTTTACATCAGTGATACAAATGTATATCTTATTCTCCTAACTCCAGATATAGAAATAACACATGCAAACTAATAGGACGAACACACTTAATAAATTACAAGTTTTCTAATGACACCATACAAGGGGTATTTAGCATAAAGCATATTCCAGTTATGTCATATTCATAAGCATATTTCCATAGAGCATATGGAGTGCAACGTCACACATGGGTGTTCTCAGGCCATGTCCTGTATTCCCTGCTATGGTAGTAGGGAAAGAGAGTGGAGTAAGAGTCCCTGTATTGTTTTGTCAGCACTGGAGGATCACTCTTACACTGGGGTGAGCTCTGTGGGTTGGTTAAGATGGTTTTAGGGAGAGATTACACTGCACTAGAATGTGGAGTAAAGCTGCTGCACTGCACCTGAGAACTCCTCTCCCCCACCCCCCCCAGCATTTTCACACAATGTTCCATGTATGTTTCAATAAACTATTGTAAACTCTAATAGACAGCAATCAAGTGTGTGATTTAGGTAAAAAATACTAAAGATGAAAGTAGTTGCTATTTTAATATCCTTACAAGAAAAACATTCCAAAAGGACATGAGAACAGCAGGGCATGATTTACCAAGTCCCTGGACTCTACACTATACTTCGCACCCCTTAGCTCAGGGGCGGCCAACCTGAGCAGGAGCCAGAATTTACCAATGTACATTGCCAAAGAGCCACAGTAATATGTCAGCAGCCCCCCATCTGCTCCCCAGTGCCTCCTGCCTGCCAACAGCCCCCACCAATCAGCACCTACTCTCCCCTCCCCCCGCAATCAGCTGTTTCACCTGTGCAGGAGGCTATTGGGGGGAGGAGCGAGGGCATGGCAGGCTCAGGGGAAGGGGCTTTGAGATAAGGGGTGTAGCGGGGGCAGGGCTTGGGGCAGAGCAGTGAGCATCGGAAAGTTAGCATCTATAGCTCCAGCCCCAGAATCCGTGCCTAGGTAAGGAGCCTCATATTAACCTCTGAAGAGCCGCATGCAGCTCAGGAGCCACAGGTTGGCCACCCCTGCCTTAGCTGATCACTGGCTTATGGACCCATCTGAATTCCTTACTCATTGTTTTCCTTAGAATAGGATCATAGAATATCAGGGTTAGAAGGGACCTCAGGAGATCATCTAGTCCAACCCCCTGCTCAAAGCAGGACCAATCCCCAGACAGATTTTTTTACCCCAGTTCCCTAAATGGCCTCCTCAAGGATTGAACTCACAACCCTGGGTTTAGCAGGCCAATGCACAAACCACTGAGTTATCCCTCCATCTTTTTAAAGAAGTTGCTAGACTACAACATCTACGGTAACAATTGGGGTAGATTCCTGAAATGTGTTTTTTTGCAGCTTGCCTCTGCCTTTCCTCACTGACAGCTACTACTGTTGCCATCCTGGATTCAGAATGCATTCCTCCCCAAAATCTATATTTAAATTAAAATGAGCTGGACGTGTCTCTCTTACATTAACTTTTTTTTCTTAAATAAAAGACTTAAAAAAACAACAACTTTTCTTGTAGAGGGAATAAAGGGAAGTTTGATTTGCTAGACTCCTAGAAGAAAAGATGTTCTGCCTTGATACATTTGAGAGATTCAGAGTGCTACTATGCCTGAGTGAAATCTCTACATATGAAGGTATCTGCAGTCTTGGGTCATTTATTTTATATCTAAGATAGAAAATCTTTTGTTCCTTAATTCTGTTTGTCACAACCTGGCCTGGTACATCTGGTACACTGTATGGTTGCCAGTCTGTTGTGGTCCCATGTACTTCTAAGCCCCCAAATGGACCTAACTCACCAGAAATAAAATATAGGTGACCTCTACCCTAGGGCATGTAACTGGCCATTTCACAACTAAGTGCTCTGCAAAAGGCTAGCTGAAGGAGATAAGCCTTGCATGATGCCCTTAAGGTGACAAAACTCCGGCTCCAGAGGTTGTAAATTCGTGGAGGCAATAAATTCCACAGCTGAGAGTACCTGTCCCCAATCTGGGGTCCATCAGCCTTATTGTCCCCTTGAAAACATCTGCTGCAGCAGCATCAGTCATGGGTGTCTAATTGCATTTTCACATACCCTCAGGTAACTAGGCTCTAGCCCAGTGGTTCTTAACCTGGGGTGCGAGATGCCCTTTCTGGGGGTGCGAGACATGCCAGATTTTTTTAGAAGGTAAATCATTAAAAACACAAATTAAGCACAGGCACGTAAGTACAACTACTTTGTTTTACCAAACCTATGTATTTATTAACATTGTACATTTTTTAACGATTACTGTAATATACAAACTAAAAATATATCTAGGTTTAAAGAACTGAACTACTTCAACACTTTTTGATAAGGGGCGCGAGAACATATTTTGAGAACCAAAGGGGTGCAAGCTGCAGTAAAGGTTAAGAACGACTGCTCTAGCCTATTTACGGCTTTGCAGACAAGAAGCGGGATCCTGAAATGGGTGGTTAGGCAACCAGAGTGGAGTGCAGAATAATATCAAGGGGATGTTTTAAAAAGAAGGTGGGTGAGGTAATATCTTTTAGTGGCCCAACTTCCGTTGGTGAGAAAGACAAGCTTTTGGCTTGCACAGAGCTCACCAGTACTGAACTTTGCTTTATGCTAAATCAGATCGGGTGACCAGATCGCAAGAGTGAAAAATCAGGAGACTTTTTTTTTGGGGGGGGGGAGTATAGTTGCATGTATGAGACAACGCCCCTCATATCCGGCTGTGCGGTCACCCTACCTGATTCACACAGGAAACCCAGTCAGAGGCACCTGTTGTGACCCCCCCAGGAAGCACAGCTGTGCTGCTGCAGCCGCCGCAAGATGGCGTGTCAGACTGTGCAGCCGCAGACGCCGGTGCCCAGCAGACCCCATCCGCCTCCAGCGCAGATCACTGTCCTCCTTCCCGCCTCCCCAGCAGCGCTCAGCAATTGCTCCACGGCCTCGCCTGTGTGCCTCCCCACCCCCGTGCCCTCCCAGCGGGGCACAGCCAAGCGAGCCCTCGCTGCAGCCGCAGCTCCTCCCGCTGCGGGTCACATGAGCGCTGGGTCCCCGCCCACGGCTGCCTTAGGCTAGGAGAGCGGCTGTGCCGGGGCTGCTGTCTGCCGAGCCTGTGCCGACGCCGCTGCCGGGGAGCGGGCGGAGCGCGGGAGCCGCCGCTGTTGTTGTGAGTAGGGCAGGCGCGGCTGCTGGCCGAGAGCGGGGCGGAGCTGGGTTTCGTTTCCGAGCGGAGGCTGGTAGCTGCCCCTCCGAGTGGACTGGGCTAGCGGGGCACGTAGGGGCCCTCGCTGCAGTCCCGGCGGGCGGGCTCCATGGCCCCGCGGGGGGGTCATTTCATTCTCTGCTCTGCCAGGGCCGGCACTTGGTGGCTGTCACCCTGAGGCGCTCGTGCCCCCGTGGGGAGGAGGCAGATGCACCGGGTAGCCTGGGTCTGGGGCTCAGCGCCAGCCGGGGATGGGGATGTTGGGGTTTGGAGACAGGAAATCCTCGTTCACAACCGTCTGGGTCCAAGGGAGCAGCCTTTGCTTTAGGGTGGCCTAGGACGGGAATCATTGGCTCCCCTACTAAAGCTGGAGCTGCTGCCAACACTGCTGAGAACCAGGGGCGGCCGCTCAGATTTAGCAGTTTTCCCCATCGACGAGCAATTAGTGTCTTGAGTTAATGGTCTTTGAAGCGCCAAAAGGGATAATGAGTTTCTTGATATGTGTTCGAGTGGATGTTAATGCACCGCTGCCACACCACTTCCACTTAATAGGAACGGTCATATGCGGTGCCATGGGCTATATACTCTGGTATTCTCTCTTCAAGTCCATGCCTACCTTGGCAATTTTAGGTAGCTCTCCCCCTGTTGCAGTAGCAAGGGTGAGGGAAAACGTGGAAGTTGACTATTTGTATTCATATCACTAAGTCACGTGAGGGGGGGATCCCCTGAGCCAAGCTAGCCACAGGTCTAGGCTAGAACTCTCACCAGCAATATTAGTGCTAGCTAGTGCAATGGGTGGGAGATTTTAAGAAAATCTTAGTGCAGACCCAGCCTATATGGTTTGGGGCAAATGATACAGTAATTGTACTACATGTACCAAACGTGCAACAGGATTTGGTCTTGTGCATGCAGGAAAATCAAACCATATTGTAACACAATGAAGGCACTACTGTGTAGTAGTAGTATAGATCAGTGCATAGTGGTTATTGCTAGACCCAGTTCCTGCAGAATGGGCCACTGGTTTGGGGTTTACTGGAGTGAAGGGATGTAGGTTTTTTTATTTTTTAATGAAACATAGGTAAATGAATTAGATTTGAACTATTGCAGTATGTGCTCAAGGGTGTGATTGTTATATGTATACTGGGGACTTTTTCCATTTGAGATCCCACATTTGGTATAAAACTATTGCTGATTCCCTTTCAGAATATGCCTTTCTTGCAAATTTGTTAGCTATCACAGGACTTGCTTCTCCAGTATAGTATAAAGTACTAATTGTAACAACAGAGAAATCATTTCTCCCTGTACTAGACTGTTAAGCAAAATTATATCACACACAACACTGTTACTTCATAGTTTTTTTTTTCTTTGATAAACCGCCGCCGTTGGCTATAAATAAGAAGTCATGTACTGTACTATGCCCAGCTTTATCAAATAAGGCTTTAATTCCACTGAGCTTTTCTAAAAACATTGTAAGTGGAATATCCACGTCACTAGGGCACCAGATGGCATAAAGCTTGACCCTTCTTCTGGTCTCACATCCATCAGTGTAAATAGTAAACTTGGAGCAAAGTGAGATCAGAATCAGGCCCCTTAAAATATTATAATTATTATTAGTGTAGCATCTGGGAGCCCCACTTATGGACCAGGACCATTGTGCTAGGCCAGGGGTCGGCAACCTTTCAGAAATGGTGTGCTGAGTCTTCGTTTATTCACTCTAATTTAAGGTTTCACGTGCCAGTAATACATTTTTACGTTTTTAGAAGGGCTCTTTCTATGAGTCTATAATATATAACTAAACTATTGTTGTATGTAAAGTAAATAAGGTTTTTAAAATGTTTAAGAAGCTTCATTTAAAATTAAATTAAAATGCAGAGCCCACCAGACCGGTGGCCAGGACCCGGGCAGTGTGAGTGCCACTGAAAATCAGCTCATGTGCTGCCTTTGGCACGCGTGCCATAGGTTGCCCGCCCCTGTGCTAGGCACTGCACAAACAGAGAACAAAAAGACAGTTCCTGGCCCAAAGAGCTCATAATCTAATGTAAGAGACATCTGATGGATAGACAAATATATTCATTACTACTTATAACATAACTTTTTAACTCCTCCCCCTATTGAATTTTGCCTCCACCTACACATTTCTGCTCTCTTCTTTCCCATCTTGATTTTTTTTAAATAGCCATGTTGGTTTTCACAAATTCATACAATGTTGTTCACTTTTCTGTCATTTTCTTATAAACCCAGTACTGAACACCCAATATTAGTTTGTTTTAATATGGCATATAATGTAGCCACAACTGTTCATAAAACTGAAAATTCATTAAGAAATTCTGCCAGCATTTTAATAGATTTTGAATTTATATGCCTAAATAAATAATGCAGCTGTATTACTTGCATGTATTTATACTACTTCTAGGCGAGTTCATGAGGAGAAGTCCAAAGTTCCAGATATGGCAGTTAATTAAAGCCACCATTGACATTTTGCTTGTGTATTTTAAAACCCCCATTTTCTTCCTCTTTGGCAGCAACATGAATGCTAGAGTTAGAGATTAATGCTTTTATATCACCTGAAAGAAGAAGTTCCCACTTTCACATGATAAAGTTAAAGTATTACTTCCTAGATCTAGTTGTTTTGAGATTGTAATGGCTGAAATAATATCTTCTTTGAAGTGCATGTTTGAAAAAGATAGTCATTAGAATTATGTGATTTTTTTTTTTTAAGGTGCATTTTGCCCATAACTTGTTAAGGCCATCCCAATGGAAAAATATCACTTCTTTTTTGTCCTTGTGGTACATGAAATATTATGCTTAAGTCTGATCCTCTATAAACTTTCTGGTTTCTTCTTGCTCCCTGACTTTGTGATGTGGCTGGGTAAATATTATCTTTACCCTCCAAGATCTCTCTCAGGGCTTGTCAACACTCGAAAGTTGTTTCAGATTGTTTTTGTGTATTAACTGATCAGGAACAATTGTTCCAAAAGCAGCTTGTCCTCTCTGCTTTATGCCAATTGAAGCTGCTTCCCTTTTGAATCATCTTGTCCACATGGTGCTGTGTTTTACTGAAATATGTGGACAGCATTCAGAGCAGAAACCCCAGAGCAGTGGCAGTGCAATGTTCTGCCACTAGGCTCTATGCATTTGGGGATTTTTCTTGTGGCACATAATAGGATACCTACTAGAAACCACTGGAATTCTGGGACTTGGGGTCAAATGAAAAAATTCCCATGATTCCTAGCCTTTTATCCCATCATTCATCTGGCTTTTGCAAGCCAGCGCCATTGTCAAACTGCTATCAGGCAGCATGGGGGAGACATGACTGAGTGCTGTGATCCTGATGGTAGTTAATATAAGCTGGCAGATGCACATGTATTGGCAGTCATGCTTTGGGTAACTTGAGAGACAGCCATGGTGGTGCTGTAGCAATATGAGCACAGGAGGAAGATGAAATTGAGCCTCTGTACGAACTTTTTCAGGATTGGCTTCTCTCAGTGAGCTGCCACTTCTGGACTCAGGCGACTAGCACTTACTGGTGGAACAGGATAGTGCTGCAGACCTGGGAAGATCAGCAGTGGTAGCAGTACTTAAGGATGAGAGAGCCCACTTCACTAGAAATCTGTGCAGAGCTCACCCCAGAGCTGTAGTAGTGGAACACCTACATGAGAGCTCCCTTCAGCATGGAGATGCATGTGGCTGTTGCTATCTGGAACCTTGCCATCATGATTGCTAGTGGTCTTTAGTTAACCAGTTTGGTATTGGTAGATCAGCTGTGGGGCTGTTGTCCTGGAGGTATATGCTGCTATCAAGAAGTAACGGCTCCTTTTTCTAACTTCTTTTAATGAAACTCCTCTTAATTCTATCCCTGATTACCTTAGTGTGGGACACCACAAACTCTTACATGTTTATCATATCTCTTTGTAATTTCTTGACATTTGGGGGAAAAGAAGGAAACATTTCTCTAGCTGGTTGATTTAAAAAACAAAACACAACTTGTTAGAAGTTGCTCAGAGGTGTGGAATGTTTTAAGTAATCCTGGCCCAAATGGAGATGTTGGCAGAGGGCAGGTGACTAATTCAATGCGTCATGGCTCTGCAATATATCCTATTGATATCACTTCCACCACATATGTGGTCTGTAGCATGCACAGGCTCTTGGTTTTGGAATCAAGGAAAGGTGCTCCATTTGGATAATTTAAGATCAGGTGATCTTTTTCCTAGTTAAATATTCTGCTAAAACCTATTTAATCACAGGAAAATAACTCTTTAGCTTATTTTTTCTGATACTAAAAGTACTTGGGCCCAGATACTAAAAGGTATTTAGGCTCCTGACTTTCATTGAAACCAGTGGAAGTTAGGAGCCTAAATTCCTTTGAGGATCTGCGCCTAGGAGAAAACTGTAGCTGTATCCTCCAGGAATTCCTGGCTCCAGTCAAAATAAGTCTTGATCTTGAGTGTTAAATCCTGCTCATCTTACTCACTCAGAAGGCTCTAAAGAAGCCAAAGGAGCTATGTGTAAGAATTTAGCCCCAAATCTGTCTATCTAGGTAGTTTATATTGTCCATCCAGTCAATATAATATCTAAATTCAGCCCACTATTTAAAAATAGAAACAATTAATCTCTCTCCCTCTCTTTTCTCAGCCTGTAAAAATAGCTTGGTTAATGTATATGGTTTTGAAACATGTATTTGTTTGTGTGGGTGAAGAATTTATTGAAGCAGAGCTATGTCAAGGAAATGAGTTTGGCATTTAGTTTTTGGAAGTAGGTAGGCCTGTGACCACTCCTATCACTGAGTTAGATCTATAATTAGGTGCATATCTCTTATGAAAACCTTCCTCTGTTGGTCAACAGGATGAATGTTCCATTGAAATATAGTGTGGAGAGAGAAAGAGAGGAGGTCGCTTGGTCAGCTATGAACAGTCCTAATGGAGGGCTCTGAACACCAAGACAGGATCTTGAATAGGGTGACCAGATGTCCCGATTTTTATAGGGACAGTCATGATTTTGGGGTCTTTTTCTTATATAGGCTCCTATTACCCCCCCACTTCCCTATCATGATTTTTCACACTTCCTGTCTGGTCACCCTAATCTTGAACCAAATTCTGTATTCAATGGGAAGTCATTGCAGAGAGTGGAACATTGCACTGATTAACAGTGACTTGTGATGCTAAGGAAACTGGCTGCTGCTTTTTATATGAGCTGGAGCTTTATTCTTAGATATGAGATGAAGTAATCAAGCCAAAAGGTAATGAATTCATGGATCTCTATGAGCAGCCTATGTCCAATGGGATGGGACACAATCTTCTGTCCATTTGCAGTTGGAAGAAGACATTGTTTACCCCCATGGCTTTTGTGGCACCCATTGGCCCTGAGAATTGCAAAAAGATCCCAAACCCTGAAAACCAGTTTGAGAATCCAAGGACAGATCAAGCCCTCATCAGTGAGGGGTGTTACAGAAGAGGCAAGTTCTTTGAAGCCTTCTCCTCTTCTTACCAGCATCGCCTGAATCTTACTTGTGTTCAGCTTTAGCCAGCTGCTCTTCATCCAGGTCCTGATTTCTTCCTGACATTAAGATAACTGGGAGACGTCCTTGTAGCAGGGTTCAGTCCCAGAGCGCATCCCCTTAGGGCATGGTAAGGCAGTACAGGCACCCTGCCTTCAATTCCCTCAGGGTTTTCCCCAATAATTCATTAGCAGTGTAGAATACTAAAACTACATTTTCCTTCTTGGGACCTAATTTGTTAAGTCCTTACTTATTACAGTCCCCTTTGGCCCTTCTGAGCCATTATCCTTCCTTCTCTGGGCTTCCAGTTCACTCTTGTTCCAGGGCTTCAGGTCCCAGTTTCTATGAGCCCAGGAGATCTGACTGTCATGCTCCAGCCCCTGACCTCTCTGGGGAGTCTTTCCCACAGTTTTCTTGTGCCCTGGTCTTTAGACTCACAAACTGCTTCCTCTTGGTTTAGAACAGGGATAGGCAACCTATGGCATGTGTGCCAAAAGCGGCACGCGAGCTGAATTTCAGTGGCACTCACTCCACCCGGGTCCTGGCCACCGGTCCGGGGGGCTCTGCATTTTATTTTAATTTTAAACGAAGCTTCTTAAACATTTTAAAAACCTTATTTACTTTACATACAACAATAGTTTAGTTATATATTATAGACTTATAGAAAGAGCCCTTCTAAAAATGTTAAAATGTATTACTGGCACGCGAAACCTTACATCAGAGTGAATAAATGAAGACTCAGCACACCACTTCTGAAAGGTTGCCAACCCCTGGTTTAGGAGCTCCACAGCTGGGCTGTGATTCAGTCAGGCTTCCTCATCCCACCAGCATCTGAGTTCTGATCCTGCTCCAAGGAGCTTCCCTTGGTCTCTAGACTCACAATCTATTTCTCCTTTGGTGTGCGGCTGTGCTGTAGCTTATGGCTAGGGCCCTTTGTTTTCAGTTTTTCTTCTATTTAATTTTTCCCGGGAATTTATCAGTGTTCATTACCACAACAATAAAAACAGGTGAAAATCAGGGCAAAAACTATTAATTTTTCTGGGTAAATATCAGAGTTTATTTTGGTGGATGGAAAGACAGGGGGGAAAAGTATTCAGTAGCTTTGAATTCCGTTCATCAATGTGATTTGCTGCAGAACTAAAACAGAACTCAAAACACAATGCCACCTCTGAGTTTAAGAAAACAATACATCTCTAATCCCCAAATAAAACTTTTCATTTGAATAAACCATTTGCTGTTGTAGACTTAGAACTATTAGCCCATAAATATTTACATTTAATAATTGGGGCACACCATTTGCAGCGCATACACTCAACTTCATCCTTTTCTCCTGTTTTTGTTTTTTTAAAGCTTCTGAATACTTCCTTATGTTCTGAAACATATTCTGATAGAGATTTTTGTTTTCCCATTTTAGTGTGTCAAATCTTTAAACTGTTATCTGCGAACAGCTTGAAATGTGTACATGGTGGGCGTGAAATTCATCAGTACGTTCAGAAGCACACACACTTCAGAGCTTGTGTGCCTGCCTGTTTGTTTATAGTGTGTATCTTCTAGACTAATACATAGCCTTACTTCAACAGGCAGCTTTGCATATAGACAAAGACTAATGTATTATCATAATCTCATGCAAGGTATTGTATTTTCCTAATAAAACAAGTTATTTTTTATATATTTGAATGATACAAAAGTAGGGTGAAAATCAGAAAAAAATGAATAATACTTTTTGTAAAACCCGGGAATTTTTCTGTAAAAATCGGTTTAAACTGAAAACAAAGGGGCTTACTTATGGCAGATATCCTCAGTCCACCAACATGAAGATTCTGGTTCCCATCCAGGAACCCTTTCCACGGGCCCTAACCCTATGCTTCTGTTTCCCTTCCCCAGCTCAGAACTGGGTTTTAGCATGTCAGGAGGCACCTGATTAACATCTGGCCCCATTCCCAGCTTGGCTGCTGATTCCTAGAACACCGGTTTTCATAAAGAGGGCACATCATGGAACAGGGGTTGGGTGGCCCCCAGGCTCCACTGCTCATAAAGTGGACAGACCACCCTGTTACCGTGCTGTTTACATTTGCTGTAAAAGAGGTGTATTGTAGGGTACTGTCTGCATCTTGCTGGCACCGCGCTCTCAGTAGCTTCAACAACTAGATACTGAATAATAAGCGCAAGAGGATTGAACTTTGCAGGAGAGGGCTCATAATGACCCTATAGTCTTGGTCTGAAAGCCATTTCAAATGAGTTTCTGTTTGCTCCTGCATCATCTTAGAGGCAGGATTTATTTGTGTTCAGTGGCATACAATGCCACAGAGAGGTCTAGAGGATGTGTGCTGATGTACTTCTATTGTCTAAGAACAAATAAATTGAAACAAAAGGGTTCTGTTATGGAGATCTTCCATAAGATGTCTTGGGGAATTTTGAGTGTGAAATGAAAACATGTCTTGTGAGCATGATGATGTTTTTTCCTTGCTGTTGTCTTGTACCATGTGTCTTGAAGTGTCT
This sequence comes from Terrapene triunguis, assembly GCF_002925995.2. Classification (NCBI taxonomy): domain Eukaryota; kingdom Metazoa; phylum Chordata; order Testudines; family Emydidae; genus Terrapene; species Terrapene triunguis. The sequence goes on along the minus strand of NW_020664435.1, from coordinate 15,327,980 downwards.
GTCCTTTAGTATTTTGGGGGTTTTCTGGCTTAAGAAAATACTTTTTTTCCCCCCCTACCAGAGTGGACAGATGGAAGAGAAACACTATATTTTTATAACAAAGCATCCGCTTTACTGGAATGTGAACAGTGATTCATTTACCGGAGAAACACTGTGACCTTTCCGTGTATGTGCAGCCAACAGGTTATTGGAATCTTAACTCCAGTTTCCTGCTGCTCCTTTCCCTCAGGGTCCTAACTCCTCGCCAATTCTTTGTATACACACAATAACAATCATTATAATAGAATTGGATGTCTATTAATAAACGTGTCATTTTTAATTACTTGTGTAGTAGGAATGTAAGTTTTGGATTAGTCATAATTTTGGAATCTCTTGTAATGAGATCTTGGTCACGTTCTGGGAATGGGAATTTTTATTTCACCCAAGATATTTTCCTCCGACCAGGGGAGAAAGAGGTTCTAAAAATCCAGCATTAAAGGGTAAATTCAAAAGCTGAATGGAAGACAGTACTTCACAGGGGAAAGGGCAATAGCTAAGTAACATACGTAGTCATAAGCCTTGTTGATAATAGAGCATTTTGGCAGTGCCAACATGTCTAACGTGCCTGTGACATCCCCACTCACAAGAATTTGCAACAGTGCGCAAGTGTTCGCAGCTGCCATTGTGACTGAACTTGCTTTCAGCAAGGCTAAATACTCTAGCCTTGTCCACACTAGTGTTGTAGCTAGGAATGGAAATCTGGGTGGGTCCCAATTTATGGTGGATAGGTAATGACCAAAGGTCGGATGTCAGCACCCCGTAGCCTCTAGGGCAGGTAACCCAGTCCCAAACCACCTCCTTTTTCCACCCAGGGTGACCTGAAGTGCTCTCACCTTGGCTGCAGTGTGTTATCTTGCACAGCTCCTTGTACTTTCTTGCCTCCTTCAGACAGGGATGGGTCTAGCCTGCCTTGGTCTCCCTTCCCTGTAGTGGCTTCGGGCAGAGGCCAAAGCTGACCAGTGCCACCCACTGAGGATGTACCGCTGGCTGGAACAGGTGGTGTTTAAGAGTTACTAATTTGGATTTAGCTTAAAGTTGATGCTTAAAATAAAGTAAAATAAGCCACTCTTAAACTGAAATGTTGACACAGGGGTTTGCACCTGTTTAAATCATTTAAAAAACTGATTTAAACTAGTGAAAGTTTCTTGTGTAGACAAGGCCCAATTTGCTATCTCTCCTAAACACACAGGAGTAAACTTGGGAACTCTGGAACAATGCAGCTATGAGATGTGCCCACAGTTTGCAGGGAAGCTACTTGTCTCACGCCTTGGTTGCTGTACTTTATTATTTATATTCAGAGGTGCCTAAAAATGTGCTAGGTGCTGTGCTAACAAATATAGGAAGGCAAAGTCCAGCTCAGCGAGCATTCAGTCTAAAATGACAGACTGATGAAGGGTGTAGGAAAGAGTTGGTACGTACCAGTAATGTGGTCAAAGTGATGATTGGCCAAGTCTTCACATCTCTTTCTTCTTCTTTTAAAATTATAAACTATTCCCAGCTAGCCTTTTATCTACCTCTTATTATTTAACTAATATCTCCTAGGGAGTCACAGGGTAGTGTGACTGCCGCTCAGGTAGGTATACCCACAGTAGTTTTAATCTAGCTAGTTCAACTAAAACTAGCAGTGAAGATGCAGCAGCATGTACCATATAAGCCTGCCCAGAACCCTGGTATGTACATGCATTATTAAGCCATGCCAGGATCTGTTGCACTATATCTTCATTGTTCTTTTAGCTGGGTATAATTCTAAGGTCTGTGTTATAAAGGAGCTCAGAGTAGATCATTATAATGGTTCCTTCTGGCCTCAAAACATGAGAATTGGTAAATTAAATTTATCCTAGAAGCACGACGACTTGAAGTAGACCAGATCAAGATGCACAGAGAGCTGACTCCACTTGCTAAACTCTTTTTCATATCTTTCCTCCTACTTTGTGGTGCAATTGTGGAAGCTGTTTGGGACTGGTCAGTCTCAGGGAAGTGTAGTAGATGCTGTCATTCAAAAGATGAGAACCTTTGCATTTATTTTGGTTATTTTACTTTACAATATATGTGCCCTGTCTGCCTTTACAGACTTTTCCTCAGACCACTGATATTGGGCTGGCAGTTCTAGTTCTGTACTTCAGAGCAGACTTCTCCTTTTCATTTTACTTTGCTGGTCTCAGGAAACAGACTAGACCGTAGCACACCTCCTGCAGGTGACCAGACCCTGCTTCTCAAAAATACCAGTTTTGACATGCCATGCAAAACAGAACAAGGAAGGCTGCAACAGTTTAATAAAAAATAAAAAAACCAATAAACCAAACCCAAGATGAAAGATTATGTAATTCTTTGGAAAGGCAATTCAAAGTAGCAGAAATCTTAAATACAGAAAAAAATAAGATGAAATTTAAGAAATGATTGGAGCTAGGCCCAAGCTGGAACTTCAGATCACAAGTATGCAAAAGGTTCAGAACATTAAAAGGCGCAAGTCTGGAGGGGAAGGATCAGATGGTGACAGCTTTTGCATGCATGAGTCTGTTTGAAAAAGCAGTGTTGCAGTAAGCATGCACTGTGTTCATTAGCTTCTGCTCTACTCAATTAGCATTAAACCCTTATCATAATTACAAGGTTGTTATGCCAGAGACATACTTTAGAGCAAGTAATACTTTTCAGAATAGACTTACATTTCATTTATAAAATGTTTAACTCCTTAAACATGCTTATATTGTTTCTGACATAGGTCCAAGATCTTCCTTCTAACCAAGGATTTTGGCCAAGGCTCCAGGAGTCCGATAGGTCAGGCTCGCATCCCCTAATGTATTTGTGTAACTAAATGACTTCCAACGATTTCATTGGGAGCTAGGCTCCTAATTACCTTCGAGGATCCAGGCCCCAGTCTCTATTTATCTGCCTGGGATCCTTGCTGCTGCCTCTGTTTCCGACTGTAGCTTGTATAAGTGACAAAGCTTCAGTTTAGTTGTTTGTAACTGCATCATACAAAAATGTCTGTCTTAGGGTCTGATACTGCTGCCCATCACCAATAGTATTTGAGCACCTGATCTAAATATATATAAATATTTATGTATATTTGTATTTAGAAGTGTATATATGCACATGTGTATCTATGTATTTGTATTTTTTTTAACCTGTAGTATCATTATTTATATTCAGGTACAAAATATCAACACACATTTGACTCCCTACACTAAACTTTTGATTTTACGTGGAAGATGCTCAGATACTGAAGCAATAGGTGCTGTAAGATAAGATAAAAACAGCATTTTCTCACAGAGTACAGAAAAGGGAATCAAACACTTTCCTAAAGCAAGAATACATACTAACTGAAATCGTCTTGTGAGCTACCAGCCCTTCTATTCATAATTGTGCAGATCACCTCTCCTCTCATTAACAATTGTCTAATACCCCTGTGACAGCTACAGCAATTGCTTACACAGAAAAGTAACTTTAGAAAATTTATTTAATGTAATTTTGGCTTTTTAATGCAAGTTGGCTGTTGCAAACAAGTAGCAGAGCCCGCATCATGTGACAATCCATCTCTCTGTAGACCAGTAACACGTTTTGCATGGAGCACTATTGGAGAGCTGGAGCTATAGAAGAAGAATTTTGAATGCTTCCAGAATGACTGCAACAAACTCACATCCTTCCTCAATTAATGACCAGTTGTCATGATGAAAACTGACACGTATCACGAAATCAGTCCCATCACCCATGCCTACCATCTCCAATAGTTGCCTAATAATTGGCATTGCTCTGGCCTTTTGAGTGTTCTCTAACCAAGATTAGACTGACGTAATGGGTAAGAAACCAGATGAAACAGCAGAAAGTATGTGAGCTCCCTTGATAGAGCTTATGTCTGCTATCTGAGGACTCTACAATGGGAATACGGGAGAAAAAGAAAATACATTGTAGGCTGTGTATGAATGTCTTGTTTTTTAAATTATGGCCATCTTGAAGCTTCTCAGAGGTTTGGAATGTAAGTCATTCTGCAGCCAGAGAGGGATTATTAAACAGAGTGCAGGTGACACAGTCAGACTTGCTTAATAAATCCCAGTTTCATTTACAGCATCATGTAATATCACCTGGCTGTCACTGCCACATGTCTGGTGCATGTATAATTATTTTTTGGGGGAGGGCTGATGATGTTCAAGTTTGGTTAATTAAATGGCTCTTTGATTCCCAGGTTCCTGTGTAATGCATGACACTCTCCTAGATAAATGTTTTTTTAGGTGATTTCAATTCATTTTCCTGTTAGAACAGTTCTTGATAGCAAGGGTGCTTGCCATGTGGTAGAATGGTGAGCATGCTTGACTGGAAATAGGCATCATAACGTTAAAGAGAAGTCTTTCTATAAGATGAGCATTTCATCAGCCATTGAGCTGAAGTCCTGCATGAATGTGAGCAGTTTCACCTAGGCATCTTGACAGTGGCTGCTCAAAGTCCAAATTTCAGGAGGAACTCTGTAACTTGCTTTAGCACGCTTTACCAAAGGGCTGTTTTTGAAATTGTCCCTCACTTCTGGCTTGTGGCCAGTGCTTAAATTGTAATGAAAGAGGTGCCGGGGCTCAAGCAGTTTTTTTTCATTCATAACCAATGCAGCAAACATAGAGGTGCCAGAGCTGAGCCCCGGCACAAATTAAGCACTGGTTGTGGCTGCCAAAATCCTGCTGATAATTTGGAGTCCCTTATGGAAAAGTGCCCAGTTTCATTTGAAACTGTCCTTGTTTCCTTTTAATAGCCACGTCAATGAAGTGCTGCTGGTGCTGGTGTGGAAGACCATGACTGGAATGTGCATTGGCAACCTGAGGCACAAGGACAGCTGGTCCTCATGGATCTTTAATTTGGTTAAATTAACATCTGAATACTGCATAGAATTAAGATGAGGATACATTTATTTTCCTTTGATTATTTCCTTATATTTTCAATGGGGGCAGTGCTCCAGTAACAACTGCTCCACTGCAGCTTGGCAGCAAGAGAAGGACAAGTTGATGCTGTGAATGCCAAACTGGGGTATGAGAGAGAAGCAGAGATTCTGTTTGGACAAACAAATGGACATGTCCATGGCCTACAGTACTGGACAAAATCCTTTGTCTGTGGGAAGAACGATTCAGACTTAGGCACAAATGCCCCTATATGGCTGTCTGTTAAAATTTTTAATACTAAGTTGTTTCCTTGTTGCAGGAAGTAACTTATTGTATGTTTTATGTAAGTAGTCTTGTGTCTGTTAACGTATGAGTGATGGGGTCCATCTGCATCTACCACAGCTGATCCTCTAAGGCCAAGGAAATGATCCAAGGATTGGAAAACATGCCTTACAGCGAAAGTTTCAAGGAGCTCAATCTGTTTACCATAACAAGGTAAAGAGGTGATTTGATCATAGTTAATAAGTACCTACATATGGAACAGAAAATTTGATAATAGAGGGCTCTTCAGTCTAGCAGACAAAGCTATAACAAGATCCAGTGGCTGAGAGTTGAAGCTAGACAAGTTCAGAGTAGAAATAAGGCACAATTTTAAGTGAGGAATAATTAACCATTGGAACAACTCAGGGGTTGTGATGGATTCTCCATCACTAGAAATTTTTAAATCAAGATTGGATGTTTTTCTAAAAGATATGCTGTAGTTCAAACTGGAATTAATCCGGGGAAATCCTATGGTCTATGTTAGGCAGGAGGTCAGACTTGATGATTGCAGTGATCCCTTCTGATTTTATAATTTACGAAAGAACAGCTTGACTTCTGCTGACAGCTCGAAGTGAGTATTTTCACAATCCCACTTGAGTGTCACAGGCTATAGCCAAAAGGAAACTAGCAGCCCTACTTATTAATACAGTCAGAGGGTCATATTAATTGCTGGTATAACACTGGTTGAAGTCAATAGCTTACACCAGAGCTGAATTTATTCAAAATTTTCTAGCGAGGTTTGCATGTGGAGTAATGGAAGCACACGTGAATGAAACATCAGAGGAAGTGAAATTGAAACAGGAGAGCTTATTGTGATGTGAGAAGTTGCTGGTTAATGCAGTGTAGTTCTTGTGTGTGTGAATTTTATGTTAAATATAGAGAGGCTAGTGACACTGGATCCCTGCAGGTGTAAGGTGTAGGGAAGACTGCAGTCCTGGCAGGACAGGACCTAGCCAGGACCAGGAGGTGGAGGACAAGCCCCCAGCTGGGGGAGGCCACCTGGCTGATGAATGACTCCTACCCAGGGACTGAGCCCTTCAGCCTCAGAATGGCCTCCCCCCCGGGGGCTCCTCCTTGCACTGCTGGCCAGAGGTCTCTGCCCTGGCAAGAGCATCCTCTGCTTGCCCTGCACCTTGTGCCTGCAGGGATCCTGTGTCACTGCAGGGAGCTTTCTGCAGCCCTGCTGTCATGGGGGTCTCTGCTCTGCCCCACCAGGACCACAGCCTTCCTTGTATCTGCTGGTGTGAGTATTGCCAGCTTTGTTGCAGCACAGGGAGCCCTCTGCAACTCCGCACAGCTCCACTCGCTCACCCCCAGGACAGCAGGATTGCGGAGGGCTCTCTGCACTGCCACAGGGCCGGTGACCACCAATCCCTGAAGGCACATGGTGTGGGGAGGGGGTGAGGCTGAACTCGCTTGTTACCAATGGATATTTTTTTGTTGTTGATTTCATTGTGTCAACTGAAATCCACGTTTACTGACATCTATTGATTTATATCGAATCCTGCCTAGCCTAAATATCTAGTATCCGTAAGAGATGCCAGACTGGTAACATTGGAAACCAAAGCTCTTTAGTAAACAGAACTAGTCCTGCTTTGGGCAGTGCCAAGCCTTTTTTCCCACCTCTTCTCTCCATTGTGCTGCAAACCCTGTTCTACTGGAAGGACTACTCTAGGGGTGAGAGGACAGTCCCAGCACCACACCCTTTGCCTCTGCTGAAACTAGTGGTGATGGCTACAGTGACGTGAACAGAGACGATCAACTCACGTCACCTAGGATGATTAGCTCCCCCCCCCAGCCCCCAACAAGAATGCCTGAAATGGCCTGCAGCTTGAAGGAAAATTCCATGAAATAACGATCAGAAAACGCTTGTGTGGACTTTGGTTGTTTGTGGTAGATTTTGGTACTGAATGGTCAACTGTTACCCAGGTCTGAAAACAAAATTACTCTTCCCTAGCAACAACTGAAGTTGGTTGTTAGGTTATCTCCTTTAGAGAGATCCAAAGATGGATGGATAGATATTGAGCAGAGGATCAGTGTTTCTTGTTTGCGGGAAGCATAACGAGGATTTGTAGAATGGACTAGAGGCTTGTGAATAATATCAGAACACACAAAAGCACCAGCAGGTGCCACCAAATAACAAAAGGCTGATCATAGCATTGCCATATAATCTAATATAAATACAACCTAAGATGTTGGGAGAGGTGAGGGATTTCTCTCTCCTTTATTCCATATTCTGCTGCCAGTGATTTAGAGACCGCCAATCCTTGAGTGAGTTGCAGAGCTTGAATAGGATGCTGGGGCAGAAAGCAATTGGTTCTTTTGATCATATTTATTTGCTTAGTGCTCAGGCCAGCTCTGAACTCGCACACTGGCAATTTTTTGTGCCTATATAGTATTGCTTTAAGTTTTTGGCTATTAGTTATGTTTGTGAGTGTTGGGAAATTGTCAGCCTGTCCTGTAGTGGCTCAAGAGTGTATCAATCTCAGGGGAAACTGTTAAGAAGCAGGGTATAAACTGTCAAATTGGTTGAGAGTTCTGTACTTAGATTTCACCAGCCAATCATCAAGTGTAAACTCTTCAAGCACTGTAACAGCCTACCCCTGAAGTCAGACAGTCCTCTTGGGTACTCTGACCTTTCTCACCATCTAGGCAAGCTTGCCTTTGTGATAGATGATCCCTTACACCAAAAATCACAAAATATTTAGGCTACTTCCAGTCCCAAAGGACCACTCACTTAACTTAGGTGCAATTGACCTGGGGTCTCACACCAAAGACAACACTTGTAGCCAGTCCTATAATAAACTATCTGGAGATTTATTAACTAGGAAAAGGAAACGAGTTATTTACAAGGTTAAAGCAGGTAAACATACACACAAATGACTTAGTTTTAAGTTTCAAAAGGTAATAGAAGCTTCTATAATAAGCAAGCTCTATATGTTCCTTAGGGCTAACCCAGACTTAACACTGGGGATCTCTCGTTTATACCTAGAAAACCTTGCTCTCCAGAGTCCAAGCAGCATAGAGACACTGTTCCTCCTTGTTAGGGCTTTTTATTCCTTTTCCCCCTTCTGCTCTAAGTTGCAAACTTAGCTGATGGGAGGAATTCACTTGCATGCCTCCTTTTCATGGGGGGCGCGGCAGAGAGGGGAGAGCGCAATCAACAAAGTCTTTTGTTCTCTGATGTTCCACAGTAGTTTATTTGGTGTTGATGGGCCTTCTCTGTTTGGCAGGACCTAACGCATGGGTGGGCAAACTTTTTGGCCCGAGGGCCACAATTTGGGTATTGGTATAGAAATTGTATGGTGGGCCATGAATGCTCACAAAATTAACAATTCAGAGATATTCAAATAAACTTTATTTAATAAAGATACATTATAGTGGAAATAAACAAAACCTTACTTACGTTGTTATGATGGTATATTTATAATAGTATTACAATAATTAAACCAAACTTACACCCTTTCCATGCCCTTTCTCTCTAGCTTGGGTTTGTTGGGCATCAGCTTCCTGTCATTGGAACTCATTGAGATTCACCAGCCCCCTGCCCTCAGAAATCTCCTCCTCCTCCACATAGGTCCCGACAGCCCATAACTTTGAAAACCGCCACTGAGCACTCCCTGGCCAACTACTCTTCGTTTTATCCTCAACAATGGAAAATTAACACTACTAAAACATCAGTCACCTAAGCCAACAAGTAGCAGGCACATGGGCTTGCATGTTCCAGGCTCTGCTGGCGCATGAGGTGCGTTTGGGTTATGCAGTCAGAACACGCTGGAGCGCTGGGCTCGTGCAGCGGGGCAAGCCCCGACCCCGCTTCCCGGCCGGAGCAGGGCAATGGAGCTTAAGGGCTGGATCAAAAGGTCTGACGGGACGGAGTCTGCCCACCCCTGACCTAACACCTTCTTTTGGATGCCAGCATTTCACAGTAATTAGAACCCATTTCCTGTCTGGTGATTTACACAGTTTCAGAGGCTTACAATGCAAATGCTCACATATTACTTTACCATATGGAATACAGATGTTATAAGTGAAGATTAATGCATGCAGCAACTTACAAGCATTCAATGAAGGCTAAACCTGTTTTTACAATGCTAACACCCATTTTAACAATACTAACACACAGGTGAACCAGACTGATTCCAGCTATGTGTGTGTCAGTATTCAAGTGAGGCATGAGAACCTTGGCATAAGCTGGCACCTGGTTTGCCAGTGTCACAGTTACCCATCTAATGGCAAAACTTAATTTTCAAGATAGTGATATTCCTGAGAATGTTCTATTGGATAGTGTCTGAACTAAGCATTCTCTGAGAGGGCCCCTCAGCTTTGGAACTCACTCTGCCCTGCTCTTGATCTGTAATACCCCTAGTTTATTAACATTCAGAGCACACTACATGGCCCAGTGTAAGGGAATAGTAAGGCTCTGGTTGATGATCTTAAATATAGTTTCTGTTTGGTTTAATGGTTCAAAAGGTTTACATGAATGGTCTGTTTTACGGTGTGTATTTAAGAATTGTCAAGGAGCACCTAGAGCAGGGGTTCTCAGACTGGGGGGTTGGGACCCCTCAAGGAGTCACAAGGTTATTACATGGGGGGTCGAGAGCTGTCAGCCTCCACCCCAAACCCCGCTTTGCCTCCAGCATTTATAATGGTGTTAAATATATTTTAAAGTGTTTTTAATTTATAAGGGAGGGGGTCGCACTCAGAGGTTTGCTATGTGAAAGGGGTCAGCAGTACAAATGTTTGAGAACCACTGACCTAGAGCAAGGGATAGGTACTTCTATGTAATAGATCTATATCTAAATCTAAGTAAAGAAAAGGTATTCAGGCTGATACCAAAACAGGGAAGGAACACATTTTTCTATTTAAATCAGTTGGTTTCCTCCCTGCAGGCCAGAAAACACTTTATTGAGACTATAAACCTGCCACACTTTCTCTTGATTCCTCTTCCCCATCATGTACACCTCTCTCTGTCTTCCCCCTACTATGTCAATGGAAACTCACTATAAAGAGCAAGAGAATTAGCAGCTTTCTGCTTTGCTTCTACAGGCCATTTCCAAGAGGATCTTCGCTTAAGCAAACATTTGATCTGTAAAAAGCAACAGAGAGTCCTATGGCACCTTAAAGACTAACAGATGTATTGGAGCATAAGCTTTCGTGGGTGAATGCCCACTCTGACGAAGTGGGCATTCACCCACAAAAGCTTATGCTCCAATACATCTGTTAGTCTTTAAGGTGCCATAGGACTCTTAGTCTGGATCTGTAAAAAGCAACAAACACGGCTACCCCTCTGATATTTGAACTGTTGATCTGCTTCAGTGACTCCTGCACTTGCTAGAAAACTGCAGCATATATGAAATCCCTATATCGAATTACAAAAGAAGAAAAAAAGAATCACTAAATGTCTTTTACAAAATGTTTAAAATTTTATGAATGAAATCTTGGCCCCATTGAATTCAATTCAATCTTGCTGTCTTGCTGGCCTGACTACATAATTTGTGAAATAGTAAATTGCATTTCCCATTTGAATGAAAGAAATTAAAAAAAATTGATGCAAGTTTTAGTGTTTCTAATACAAAAGATCCCCTGTAATAATAGTAATTGCATTACAAAAGTTTGGAAAGTTTCTTCCTTTTCTCATGCATTCAAATACCAAGAGCTTTGTCTGATTTTGCAAATTTATAGGCTTTTTTCCCTTGTTTCTGACTACTCTTTTGGTCTATGCCAGGGGTAGTCAACTACTTTTTGGTCAAGGTCTAAATGTCTTGGTCAAGGTATAGTCAAGGTCCAGACTCCAGAGAAAATACTCATTGTTGGTTTTATATTATTAAGTAAAATGATTTTGTGGTCTGTTCAAAAGCATCTGGCAGTCTGGATTTGGCTCGTGGTCCACCTAAACTACTTCTATGCTCAATAGATTTAGTGAAGTACCACGCATATATGACATTCTTGCTCTTCATATAATTCTATTGTTAACTTATCTGAATTTTTCAATTTAAAAAAATCAGCTGTGCCATAGAAAGGGGATCCCACTGTAGCTCACACTTGCTGGAGTGAGCAAGCAGTAATACATCTCATTTTCTGCTGAGCTCTCAGGTTAGTTTTATGGTAGGCTTACTGAAATAGACAGTAGGCCAGTTTTGTGGACTCTTGCTTAGATAGATAGATACTAGGTCTAATTCTGCACTAATTTATACTAGCATATATGGGAGTAACTCCCCTGAAGTCAAGGCAATTACATTGGTGTAAAACTGATGGAAGGGAAAGTAGAATCAGACCCTGGGTTTTTAAAAGCATTTGAATATTGGATTTATTTTTATCAGTCTCTCTTCTTTACAATTGTCAAAATATTATTTTGTTGAAAACTGAAATGGGGTCTGAGCTACTTATCTGGGGATAGCCAGCATCTGACACACTGAGTGAACAGTCTCTGGCCTCCCAAAGGGGATGAAGGAAGCAGATAGAATTTCCTGGGTACAAGTCTTGGGGAGGCAGAAAGGTGCAGCTTTTCTTCCCCCATATAATGCTATAATAGGGTTGGTGAAGGTTACAAATGGGTACATAGAGAGCCAGCTGATTTGAAAGATACTAGGCACAGATATATTCAGTGTTAAAGTACAGGTGATGGAGGAGATGGCATTGCAGCTTCCTGGTCTTAGAAACAAATATTTGGCTTCATTCTAGTCCTCTCAGTCTATTTATTGAAACCTGAGTTCAAACATTAGCAGCTGAAGACAGAAGTTTTCTCTAAAGATTCAGGTTTGTATGAATTGCTTGTGTAACCCAAGTTTCACAAGCATCTGGTCCCAGACTGTGGAACTGACTCCCGCAGGAAGTAAGGCCCAATGTAAACCTTACTATCTTCCGCTCCACGTGCAAGGCACACTTCCTCATCCTTGCCTTCACTAACATACATAAAAACCTAATCAAAATTACCAAAACTCTACATTGTGCACACAGCTTCCCCCACGAGGAGAGGATGAGAGAGAAAATGAATCACAGATGTTAGTCCTGTTGTTTAATGCACTATTAAAAGTTGTTCAGATGCTGTGGTGATGAGGGTGGTGTCACCTTGCCTCAGTGGGTACCAGCTGAGAATACCAGATTCAGGACAAACTGAGAAATAAGGCAGACTCACCCCCAAACTGGTGGTTACTCTACCATTAGATATACAAAGCCAGTAACAAAAGTAAACTTATGTCTCAACATGCTGGTTAACAAGAAGTCAAAAATGCAGTCTCCTTAGGCATTCCAGCTCTTATTTCACCCCCCAGACACTAGACTTTGATGAGTGGTTATTGAAAACCAATTTAATCAAACAAAGGGTTCTTCTGATCTCAAGAGCTCAGCCACATAGCCAAGTCAATATATAACTCAGATCTTACCCAATAATCATGCTGCTTCCAATCCTTTCGTAATTAAAATCTAAAGGTTTAAGAGAAAAGAATGTGTGTGTATAGATAGATATAGATACATCATTCCTTTGGATTAGGTTATAGCAGTGGTGTTACAGACTGTTGGCTTGAAAAGTCTCTGGTAACTTCCAAAAGATTGGAAGGTCTTCAGTCCATAGTTAGAGTGCTCTTTTTAGTTGTATGTCCAAAGTCCAGAGTATTAGAACAGGAAAGAGGTAACATGGAGATGTTCCAAGGGTCTTTTATATCCTCTGCCATGTGGATGGAATCTTATTATCTCAAACAAAGCTCATAGCCTAGTTTGTGGAAAGATAGTGGCACAAGATGGAGTCCAGGGTCACCTGATCATGTCACATGCCCTTACATGGCTTGCTGACTCCGTGCAGCCATTGGCCATTTGGAATCTGCAGGAAGAGCCATCTGGGCAGAATAAGTTTCTTCAATGGCCCATTTGTGAGAGTTAATTGCCTTTGATGGGCCATCAACACAAAGCTATCTGGCTATCTGGATTTTACTGGGTGGGTATTAGCGCAGGAACAAACACATTTGGGATACAGATCTATTGCCAATATTGATAACTTCAGATAAAATGATGATACATGGATTTAAAGAAGATAATCATCTTTAGTGAATCATAACTTTTCCATTGACTCCTTACATGATATACTTTGTACAAGTTTTGTTGCACTTGTCTAACAGTGGCAATGTTAATGGGACAAATGGTTATATTTCAATCATACATCATCACAGGTGGTATAAGGACCTATAGAAAAGAACCTACTGACTTCACAAATAGAGCAGCTTGAAAACCAGGGGAAAATATATAGTAAATATTTTCACAAAATTCCCCACTGCCACCCTTATTTTTGGAAAAATTTTGCCCAGCCTTAGTTCTCATCGTAAACAACGAGTCACCTCATCTTAATGATGTAATAAAATAATTTTTCCTCCAAACTGTTTTGGACATGTTGGTAACTGTTTTGGACATGTTATCTTATGTCTGCTTTGAAGGACAACTTTCTCCTTCAGAGTGGCAAAACACAATATGCTAATCATTTCCTCCCACAGGCATGTTAATAAAACCTTTATGCCAAACAATACCATCATATACTATGTATATGCTATATGTTGCAGAAAAAGTATTTTTGAAATGTTGTAGCGGTTTTTAAAATATATTGGGAATACATTTTTGTATCTCTCTGCTGTGAATTCAACTGTAGGGGACTTTCAGGGGCAGGGAAAATAAAAATAAGGCCTTATTTACATGGAAACTGGAACTGAAATAACTAAATTTGTTGCAATTCACTTTTTAGTTATTTCGGTGAAGGCTTGAGTCTGGACACTCTTATTCCAAAATAAGGCTCTGACGACAAAATGACTTACGTGTATACTTAAACTTGCTACTATGAGTAGTTGCATTGAATCAATGGAACTACTCATTGTAGTAAAGTTAAGTATGTGTGTAAGTAGGATCGGGACCTAAGAGTGTCCACACACAGACTTGCACCTAAATAATTAGAGGTGTGAATTAGGTACAATGTAGCTATTTTGGTTCCAGTTTCCATATGTATAAGGTTCAATTTAATAAACATGTAAGACTCCTCTAAAAATTACTAGTAGTATATTTTCTAGATATAACGTGCAATGACTGGAAAGTCTGATAGCTCAGGAGATTCCAGAGCGAGAAGCAAGTGCTGTCCATATCATTGGGAAGCTACCAATGGCATGGTAGTCTACCCTTTTTAATGGTATAAGCTCCTGTTTTTGCTCTTTAAGGATGTGAAATTGAACCTTAAACCTTTCACTAGTGCACAGATAAATATTGTCCATTCTGGGCCCTGGGTAATCGTGAGGGAGAAATAGCACTCTCTCAGGTAGATCTGGAGAGAAAAAGTTGTTTTGAAGCTGTTCAGAGATTTGGAATGTATTCCTGGAAGAGACTAGGTTAGTGGGTAGAATGTAGGTGAAATGGTCAGAGGTGCATGCAACGTTGTAGAGCCATATGCATGATAACTTAATTTTGGACATGGGCACCACTTCCACATAGGGGTGTGTGTGTATCTATATAAACTGCATACAACCTAGTCTAGCTTTTCAGGGGTATTCATCTATCCTGAACGCATTCACTAATTTTAGAAAATAACTTTAAAAACCCACACACAAACACAATACAACTCTGACTCCATGAAATTTACCCACACCTAAAGCCAATGTATGCTAGTAGGTCACTCATAACATGGGAAGATTTTTCTTTACAATCATGTTCTAGACTAGTTATCTATGGCATGTTTTAATACATATTTATGAAAAAATCCCTATATGAATCCTAATGCAGATGTTCTTTGTCTTATTCCCTAATGTAATATGATTCCAAAAATAGTCCTGCACTGAATTCATATAGGTGTGCTTCTTTATGATCCATATTATGCTTATAGGTATGACCTTATGAATCATGAGGAATGCCTATGGATTATGTAATTTATAGCACAGTTTTACAATCCCTGCTTCTCACAAGAAAGTCCTACATTACTATTCATACTACTTGTTTTGCACAGTATTTATTAATATTTCATCTGTCTCATACGTTTCTCTAGTGATTTTATACTGTGGCTGGGGGGCAGGTGGGGAGGGAAGGACCCCTTTCCACACTCCTTAGGGAAGCTGTGCTGGAACCCAGATCGTAACAACCGTATGTCATGGTTCTTGCTGGCATGGTTCCAGCTGTAGTGTGGACAAGCTCTTGGTAACATTCTGGTATAATTGGACTGAGCATATTATGTGATTCACCAAGTAAGGCTGTAGGCAGTTATGAAATAAGATATCACAATACATTTTGCAAAATGCTTTTCCAGTTCCTGTTTCAGAGCAGATGAATGCTTATAAATTATTGTGCAAAGAAAGTTAATGAGTCAGGTACTCTGCTTAATCCAGATCATGCTGGACACAGCAGAGGAGAGTGTCAGGAAGCCATTTGCAGCTCCTCGAGTTTCTGCTTGGCCCCCGCTCCAGGGGTACAGTTTAGACTCCAGTTTTTGCTGTAGTTCCTCAAAGGACCATCTGTAGCTGGAGATAGATGGAGTGTATCGCGTCCTCCACTCCCCCAACCCAGGCACACAGGACTGTGCAGAGGCTGCAGGGAGAAAGGCAGAGGCAGCACCTACTCCATCTCTATGTCCACAAAGGACTCCTGCATGCCAGGGAAATGCCCATGAGGGAACTTGCACTGTGCCTCCACTCCATTTGTTGACATTTTCCATCTGAAGTGTAAAGTTTTAGGTAGGGGTTCAAGCCACTCGTTGTTTGTTCTCCCAGAGACCCCCTAGCTGTAACCCTAGGCACCATATTATATTGAACCTGGGCTGGCCCGTTCTCTTGTGGCAGAAGGATTACATAGCCCTATTTTACAGTAAGTTAAGGGCTAACTAGTCTGCCCATTTTGTTTTACAGGTTGATTTTTATCTTCTGTTTTGAGGATGACACCAAAACACGAAAAACAGGTAAGTGACTTTAACGGTAATAAATAAATGCCAAGTTTCATGGTGAGTATTGATAGAATTTTACTGTACAAAGCCCTGTAGACCGGAGCTTGGAAGATCATAGGGGCAAGCTAACTTGTTGGGTAACCGTTAGAGCAGTGGTGTGCAAACTTTTCCAGTCGTGCCCCTCCTCCGCCCCACCATCAGCGGAATCTGTCTGTGTCCCCCCCTCCATTACTGCACAGCCAAGGCTTTCTCAGCAGTAGAGCTGGGGATGGGGGAGAAGCTGGGGCTAGAGGTGGAGCTGGTCTGGGGCAGAGAGGAAATGAAGGCAGAGCTGGGTTGGGGGTGGAGTGGGACAGGGGGTGGATCTGCCCTGAAGGCAGAGCTTGGCCAGAGGCAGAGCAGGACTGGGGGCTGTATGAGGGTGGTGGAAAAGCTGGGTTGGGGGCATGGCGCTCCCTTTTCAGCCCCCAGGGGGGCTGTCCTGGGCCTGGAGGCGGAGCAGGACTGGGGGCTGAATGGGGTTGAGGGAGGAGTGAGGCTGGGATGGAGCAGGGATGGAAGCGCGGTGCTCCCTCCCCACCCCCTTTGGGGGCTGGCCTGGGCCCCACCACATGGCCCCTGGAACATTCCTCTGTGACCCTCTAGGGGGGCATGTCCCACAATTTGGGGAACCACTGCATTAGATCTGGGTGAGCAATGGAAAACTGATGATAGAAAAAGGATATATGGGAGTGGAGGAAGAGGGGGATACATTTGTGAAAGTCCAGGCACCTCAAGGATAAAAAATGAAGTTTTAACCCCCCACTTCAAATAAGCAGTTAAAACAACTATTTGCATACCGTGATATTTAACAGTCAGAGTATATTGAGTAAGCTCTTTTATGAAAGCTTGTAATGCACTGAGCTTAATAGTCCTGATGAGATGTGTATACTGGTTATGGTGGAGTGTGTGTATATGTGTGTATGTATGTATTTATCTGTGTGTATGTATATAATGAAGAAAATTGTAATTGCAACTGTGGTGCAGCTTCTTCAGCATCACCTCATAACAGGGCAGTAAAGTAATCAGTTGGAGAGGGGCAACTTCCCCAACAAGATACAACCGGCTTCAAGCACCTAGCTAATGTTAGCCCAGGAAAAAACAATGAGGAACCATCAAAGCAAATGGGAACAGCTTAAAGCTGAAAAGAAAACCTCAGTCTTCAAAAAATAAGATAGAATGGAGTTTTCCCCACTTGACTGAAGAAAAAAACCCTGCAAACCCTTTTGAAATGGAAGGGGTTTGAACTGAAGGGCATCCAGATCTTTGGGAACAACAGGTAGGAGCTGTCCAGGAACTCTGGATCCCTCCTATAGCTAGAGGTACACGGGGAAACTGTTCGAAGGCAGTGGTTCTCATACTTATTTGTTTGTGCCCCTCTTCTGTGTGTCTGTAATAATTTACACCCCCGGGTGCCCGGCCAGCAGCCGCCACTCTCCAGCTGCCCAGCTCTGAAGGCAATGCTGCTGCCAGTAGCAGCTCAGAAGTAAAGGTGGCATGGTATAGTATTGCCCCCCTTCTCTGCTGCTGCTGAAGGTGATGCTGCCTTCAGAGCTGGGCACCTGGCCAGGTGCTGCTATGCTCTGAAGGCAGTGTGGAAGTAAGGTTGGTAGTACTGTGACACACTCCCTCCCCCCCGCCCCTGCTCCCCATAATAGGCTTGGGACCCACTTTTGGGTCAGGATCCCCACTTTGAGAAATGCTGTGTACTTCTGTATACTTTTACCCTACTTTTTTGTATAAGAGTACCCAAAAGACCAGATTTTACAGTCCATTACATAATTTTCATAGTCATGAATGTGGTAGACCCCTACATATGGGTGGTTTTTTATTTATTAGACATTAAAATGAATTCATAGATTCATTCATGAACACAGCTTTAATTTACAATTAAAATATATATCTATGGTTATGGGTTTGAATGACAACTAATGGCCCAAACTAAATCAACATTTCTGTTTAATGAAACAGATCAAAAACACACAAACCGTGTGAAAGTTGAGTTGCTATAGCTGAAAAATAAACTTAGCAGGCAGTTTTGCTGTAGGATTCCTTTGAGATTTATATTGCTTCCATTACTGTGGCTCATGCCATGAAGTACCATGCTGGTATTTTTTTCTGTTGAGTGGCTTGCCTAAGGAGTTTAGTTTTAGTGGTATATTAATGAAATATTTCCCTTTTAAGCTGATGAGCACTCCAAATTGCATGTTCTCGCTAATGGCTAGTGATTTGAACTAGGAGCTCACACGGGGTGATTGAAGAGTAAGAATCTGGACTCCCCCAGGTCTTGGATCCAGGCACACAAGAGTAAGCCAGTGCTCATGCCTGCTGCTCCCTGCACTCAGAGCAGGTAGGTGGGGATTGGGTGGAGTCTTGGCTCCATTTCCAACGCTGTGCCACTGAACTGGTCTGGGGCACTTGTAATTTGCTGCTGGGATGGGTGCATTTTGCTTGACGTAGCCAAGACCAAACTGTTTTCTCGTGATTAAGGGACTATTGTGTTATAAAAGAATCCCCGGAAATGATAATCTTTGCTGTGTTGGCAACCCTTACAAGCCACCTGCATTGGCCTAGAACCAAATTGGGAAGCTATGTTTGAAGAGCGATAAATTTCATGCCTGGAATATTGATATAAAGGGGTATGGCTTGCTCAGGAAGGACATGTAGGAGAAAAAAGGGAGGAGGTGTTGCTTTGTACATGAAGAATATATACACTTGTTCTGAGGTTCAGAAAGAGGTGAGAGTCAAACCAGTTGAAAGTCTCTGGGTGAAGATATAAGGGAGGGGAAAAACAAGAGTGATGTAATGGTAGGAGTCTGCTATAGACCACCACACCAGGAGAAGGAGCTGGATGAGCCTTTTCTAGAATAACAAATATCCAAAACACAAGACTTAATGATAATGGGGGACTTTAACTACCCAGATATGTGCTGGAAAAGTAATACAGCGAAACTCAAAACGTCCAGTGAGTTCTTGGAATGTGTTGGTGTCATGGGAACCTCTACTCATCACCGGAGCACCTCCTTCTGGTCATGTCTGGGGAGTAGCTCTGCCAGCCTGAGAGCCTCTTCTTGCAATTGTTCAGCCGGTCATCTCAGGCTCTTGCTCTGTGGCCTCTCTGTTGCTCCTCGGGAACTGCTACGCCTCATCTTCGGGGCTTAGCCCTCCAGCCAAGTCAAAACAGTCCTCCACGTCTGGGGTATGGTCAGTCTTCCACACCACCCCAGGCAGTCCTTAACTCCATTGCCTTAGCTGAGCCGCTCCCGCAGTGACTAGAATGAACGATCCTAGATAATCGTCAAATTCATTGCCCATATTGTGCCACTCACTCAGTGGCTGGTAGGGAACCCAGGCTCATCCCCTATACTGGGTTCCAGCCCAGGGGCCCTGTCTCCAGCAGCTAAGGTCAGTACTACCATGAACCTTCCTGTCACACCCCTGGACTAGTTTCTACCTAGGCTATCCTAAGCTTGCATTGTCTGCTCTACTAGCTAAACCCCTCTCTCTGGTCTGCTAGACAAACTCTTCCTCTTTTTCTCTTCCTTGTCCCAGGGAAAGTGATTGCAGCTCTCCTCCCTGCAGCGCCTTTTCTGCTGCCAGCTGGGCCGTCCCTAGGGGGGTGCGGGGCTCAGGACAAATCAGCCTGTATGGGCTCCACTTAACATTTTTTATACAGGTTAAATCTGGTGTGGGGAGGGGACACCAGTGCTGGGGGGCAAGGGATGATGGAGAGTCACAGGGTGGCACCTGTGCTAGGGGCGAAAGGGCCCCCTGTGCTGGGGGGTCCCGGAAAAGGAAGGGGTCCAGGGCGGAAGGGCAATGGATGGGGTCAGCCTGGTGCTGGTGTGTTCCGGCAGCACTAGGATGTTGGCGGCCAGCGATGCCAGGAGGCAGCGGGGCCAGGCTGGGATCCCTGCTGCCGCTGCTGGAGACTGAGCCCAAGCCCCGCGATGCCAAGCAAGAAAAAGAAATACAATGTGCTGGGGGGTGCTTCCCACTGGTGAGTGCGGGCCCGACCCCCGCTGCCGGTGCCAGGCCCCCCGCTAACCTCCCAGCTGGCCTGGACCACCAACCCCTAACCCCACCCCCTGGGCTGGTCTTGCCCCCAAGCACCCACCCTCTGGGCCGGCCTAGCGCCGCCCACATGACACACACACATTAAAGCGCAGGGCCCCTCAAAGCGTGGGGCCTGGAGTGGTAGCCCCGATTCTCTGTACCCAAGGGACAGCTCTGGCTACCAGCTCCCTGGTCTTATAGAAGCCCCATCTGTTCCTGCACAGGTAAGCATCCGTTAATTAGGGCTCTCCTCTCAGCTTAAATGTTTCACGGTTTGCAGCCTATTCGGTTAATTGCACCCTCTGGCCTATGTTAATCCCTTCAGGGTGAGCGTGGGGAGCACAACTCCATCACAGCTGGGACAACTTCTTGTTTCAGAAGATGGAGGAAGTAACAAGTGAGGCAATCATTGATTCTGACCAACAGAGAGGAATTATTTGAAACTCTGAAGGTGGAAGGCAAAATGAGTGAAAATGGTCATGAAATGATTGAGCTCAAGATTCTAAGGCAAGGAAGAAATGAGAGCATAAGGACATAGGCACCAACTCTGTGGGTGCCCTGGGACTGGAGCACCCCCCGGGGAAAAAATGGTGGGTGCTGAGCACTCACCGGCAGTCCCCCATTACCTCTCTTCCCCCCCCAGCACCTCCCATCCATTGGTGACCCCTGCCGATTAGCACCTCCCCCCTCCCTCCCAGTGCCTCCTGCCCGCTGCGATCAGCTGTTTCGCAGCATGCAGGAGGCGCTGGGAGGGAGTGGGGGAGGAGCGAGGGCATGGTTTGCTTGGGGGAGGGGGCAGAACAGGGCGGGAAGAGCCAGGGCGGGAAGAGGTAATGTGGGGCTGGGGCCGAGCTGGGGTTTGTCAAACACGCCCCAGCACATTGGAAAGTCGGCACATCTGCATAAGGACAATGGACTTCAAAAAAAAAAAGCATACTTTAACAAACTCA
The DNA here is from genome assembly GCF_002925995.2 of Terrapene triunguis. NCBI lineage: Eukaryota > Metazoa > Chordata > Testudines > Emydidae > Terrapene > Terrapene triunguis. The sequence continues at coordinate 15,306,819 of NW_020664435.1, read as the reverse complement.
GACAACTGGTAGGTAAGGTCCCATGGGAAGAACTACTAAGGGAAAAAGTAGTTCAGGAGAGCTTCGGCAGTTCCTCGAAGGGACAATATTACAGGCAGAACAACAAACTATCCTGATGCGAAGGAAAGATAAGAAGAATAAGAAGAAGCTAATATGGCTTCCACAAGAGCTCTTTAATTACCTCAAAATCAAAAAGGAATCCTACAAAGAGTAGAAACATGAACAAATTTCTAAGGAGGAGTACAAAAGAATAGCACAAGCATGTAAGGACAAAATGAGGTGCACCCAAGAAAAGGTTTTATAATTAGGAGTGAGAGAAAGATGTAGAAGAGTGTAGATCCACTTAGTGGAGCTAATAACAGATGACCAAGAAGGCTGAGGAGTTTAATGCTTATTTTGCTTCAGTCTTCACTAAAAAGGTTAATGGTGACAGATGCTTACACAATTAATAATAACAACAATGTGGAAGGAACACAAGCCAGAATAGGGAAAGAACAGGTTAAAGAATATTTAGATAAGTTAGATGTATTCAGGTGGGCAGGATCTGATGAGTTGGGGGTCATGATGGATAATCAGCTGGACATGAGCTCCTAGTGTGAATTTATGGCCAAAAGAGCTAATGTGATCCTAGGATACATAAACAGAGGAATCTTGAGTGGGAGTAGAGAGATTATTTTACCTCTGTATTTGACACTGGTGCGAGCACTGCTGGAATATTGTGTCCAGTTCTGGTGCCCACAATTCAAGAAGGATGTTGATAAATTGGAGAGGGTTTGGAGAAGAGCCATGAGAATGAGTAAAGGATTAGAAACAATGCCCTATAGTGATAGACTGAGGGAGCTCCATCTATTTAGCTTAACAAAGAGAAGGTTAAGGGGTGACTTGATTAGTCCGTAAGTACCTACATGGGGAACAAATATTTGATAATGGGCTCTTCAGTCTATCAGAGAAAGGTATAACATTATCCAGTGGCTGGAAGTTCAAGCTAGACAAATTCAGACTGGGAATAAGGTGTACATTTTTAATGGTGAAAGTAAAAACCAACAACAATGGAACAATTTACCGAGGGTTGTGGTGGATTCTCCATTACTGGAAATTTAAAAATTAAAATTGGAAGTTTTTCTAAAATATATGTTCCAGGAATAATTTTGGGGAAGTTTTATGGACTGTTATACAGGAGTTCAGTCTAGATGATCACGATAGTCCCTTTTGGCCTTGGAATCTATGAAATTCACCCTAGGGTACTTAAAGACCTAGCTGAAGCAATCTTGGAACCATTAATTACCTTTGAGAACTCCTGGAGGATGGTTAAGGTCCCAAGGACTGGAGAAGAACAAACATAGTTGTGACATACCCAGGGTACAATCCAGACTAATGAGTAGCTGTGTCCCCCTGCCCTCTAACCTGGGGTGCCCTTTACACTGCTTTGCTGCTGTAGCCTCCAGTCTGGACTGCTCACAAATAGCCTCCAGCATGTAAGTCACTCCCAGCTGTGTGTGTGTGCTGCAGCGAGCCACACATTGGCTCTTACCTGTTTTGTTTATACTGCACGGTGACCCCAAAACACTCCCAGTCTTAGATTTCCCCCCAGAAATGTGTGTCCTGGACTGCCCTGCCCTCCCCTGAGCAGTACAAGCTTATAAAAAGTCTGTTATTTAATTAATAGAAATCGAGTTTCCCAGACACTTCAATTCAAACACACTGGATTAGATAAAACAATAAAGTTTAACTACGGAGAGAGAGAGATTTTAAGTGAATACAAGTAATGAGGCATAAAAGTCAGAAATAGTTACAAGCAAAATAAAAATAAAACACAACTGGTGCCTAATTTAACAAACTATGTTAAATTCAAAGCAAGGTTTTCTCACCACATGCTTTGGTAGATTAGAGGCCAAACTCTTAGGTCAGGACCCCTCCCCCGTCCAGTGCTGCTTCCTTTGTCCTTCAGGTTCTGGGGAAGAGAGCGAGAGGTACTTTTGGGCTATCTCCCCTTTCTTTCTATAGTCCTCTCCCCCCTTTAAGAAGCATCTCCAGCTGGGAGCATGGTGACAGGCAGTCTGTGTGGATGGGAACCCCATACTGTTTCTTTGCTAAGATGTAGATTTTTTTGCCCATGCCCTGTTTCCTGCCAAAGAAAGGCCATTTAGCAGGTAATGGCCCATTGGCTTTGTTTACACCTGGTTGAGGTGCCAGCTTACCCTTTGTCTCTGAGGAACTGGTTTGGCTGCTGCCCAGACTTGGAACATGTGTTAGTAACACCATACAATGGAATCTTATAATTTTACATTAAACAGTATTGTCACACACATTTTACCAGGACAATAATGACCAGCATTGTTTGTAAATTTTCAAATGATACCTCGGAAGGCATACCTTGAACAAAGACTTACAATAGTGTGCAAGGGGTGAATACAGGGGTACAGTCTGTCACAATAGATTTAGGGGGGCAGGGATAGCTTGGTGGTTTGAGCATTGGCTTCCTAAACCCCAGGGTTATGAGTTCAATCCTTGAGGGGACCAGTTAGGGATCTGGGGCAAAAAAAATCTGTCTGGGGATTGGTCCTGCTTTGAGCAGGGGGTTGGACTAGATGACCTCCTGAAGTCCCTTCCAACCCTGATATTCTATGATTCTGCCCTGAAAAAGGGAAATAAAGAGGACCAGGGAATTACAGGTCATGCAGCCTAACAGAAAGATACTGGAACAAATTATAAAAATAAGTTTGTGAGCACCTAGAGAATAATAGGGCCAACATTGATTTGTCAAGAACAAATCATGCCAAACCAAACTAATTTTCTTCTTTGACAGGGTTACTGGCCTACTTGATGGGGGAAGCAGTAAATATGATACATCTTGATTGTAGTAAGGTTTTTGATATGGTCCCACATAACATTCTCATAAGCAAACTAGGGAAATATGGTCAGATGTAATTACTATAAGGTGAGTGCACAACTGGTTGGAAGACCATACTCAAAGAGTACTTATCAGTGGTTCACTGTCTGGCTGGGAGGATGTATCCAGAGGGGTCCCGAAGAGATCTTTCTTTGGTCTGGTACTATTCAATATTTTCATTAATGATTTGGATAATGGAGCGGAAAGCATACTTATAAAATTTGTGGATGACATCAAGCTAGGAGGGGTGGCAAGCACTTTAGAGGACAGGATTGGAATTCAAAGTGATCTTAAGAAACTGGAGAATTGGTCTGAAAATCAAGATGAACATGAATAAAAACAAGTGCAAAGTACTACAATCAGGAAAGAAAAAGCAAATGCACAAGTACAAAAATGGGGGATAACTGGCTAGGCAGTAGTATTGCATAAAGGATCTGGGATTCATAGGGGATCAGAAATTGAATGAGTCTACAATGTTGTGCAGTTGCAAAAAAGACAAATATTCTTCTGGGGTCTACTAGCAGAATTGTTGTATGCAAGACTGTGGAGGTAATTGTTCTGCTCTGCTCTGCTCTGCACTGATGAGGCTTCAGCTGGAGTATTGTGGCAAGTTTTGTGTACCACACTTTAAGGAAGATATGGACAAACTGAAGAGTCCAGAGGAGAGCAACAAAAATGATAAAAGGTTTAGAAAGGTATGACCTATGAGGAAAGGTTAAAAAACTTGGTGTGTTTAGTCTTCAGAAAAGAAGAGTGAAGATGGACATAATAACAGTCTTCAAATATGTTAAGGGCTGTGATAAAGAGGATGGTAATCAACTGTTCTCCATGTCCACTGAAGGAGGACAAGAAGTAATCAGCCTAATCTGCAGCAAGGGAGATTTAATTTAAGTATTAGGAAAACTTGTCTAACTATGAGGACAGTTAAGTGCTGGAATAGGTTACCGAAGGAGGTTGTAGAATCCCCATCACTGGAGGTTTTTAAGAAGAGGTTAGATAGACATCTATTATGGATGGTCTAGGTATACTTAGTCTACCTCAGCATGGGGGTGTGGACTAGGTGACCTCTCAAGATCTCTTCCACCCCTAAATTTCTATGATTCTATGTCCAGGACTTTGACACAATTTGGAAAATGATTAAAACATAGTTCGACCCTGTATGCAATACAAGACCAAATTCTTTTGGAACCAAATCCTCCTTTTTCACCCATTGTTTTGTTGTGTTTGAGGTGGTGAAATAGATTCCACTATGTATGTCAAAGTAGCTCCATTGGCTAATTTGGAGGGCAATATGAGACATTTGAATTTTTAAAGTATGAATTAGATCTGTTAGGTGATAGATTCACTAAAGAGAATTGAACATGTAGTATAACAGTAACAGAGTGCTGGGATGGCTACATAGCCATTTTTATCCTTGAAGTTATGTCATTGTTTTGCTAATAATAGGCAGACTGATTGGAAGAACTTTTTTTACGGAGCTTCATGGAAAATGACTGGACTGGAGTTAGTGAATAAGCAGATGAGTACCAGTTGTGGTTTCAGGCACTCTAGAACATGAGGTTATCATCTGATATTTCCCTCATTACAATGGTTTGACTGAAATCACAACTGAATAGATAAAGTAAATAGCTAAACAATGAGAGTTTTTTTTATCCTTCACAGTAATTTTTACTATTTTAAAAATAGTTATTTCCATGGCAGACATCCTATTTTACGATTATAAGTATAAAAACCCAACATAATTCTTCATGTTATATATGCTTTCTCAGACACCTAGTGCTTTTGCTCTCAAACTTTGTACAGAGCACCTGGTTTGCCAGTTATTGCGGGGCAATATGCTTTATTGTCAACAAATGAAATTGGCAGCAGAAGCAAACCTTAAGAATATTTCTTGCATTTGCTTCAATTCCTTTTTGCAACATATTCTCTCCTTTGTGGCTAACCATAACAAGAAGACTCCTGATACCTTCAGCTTTCAATGGTTGTGTCTACATTAGCCTTTTCCCCTACATATTGCCCACCATTGACAACACCAATGCAGCTCCACCATGGGAAGCAGCAGTGAGAGGGCTAGTGTAGAAAAGCCACCTGCATCGTCTTTACCACTGTGTCATGCACATGTATCCCTACATGTCTAGAATGCCCCTATTCCAGACAACATGGTAGTGTAATAACATCACTGGTGCCTTGTTTACACTTATCAGTGGAGCTGCGCCAATGGAGAGAAATATTTTGATGAAAAGGGTAGTATAGACAAAGGCAGAGAGGCATTAAAGTGCATTTATGGTCAGAAGAGAGGCTATGCTGGTACCTGCTTATTAAATAGCTAGGACTTCTCTTGGTATTCCAGGCCCTGTCTGCTTGCTGTTCTGAAAGATATGTTAGCTCTCCGTAGCTATTTCAGATATAGGAAAGTAAGCTGAGGTTGCATTCCTCCTCACTCACAATCAGCAATGTTCTTAACTAAAGCCTTGTCTAAACAGGAAAGTTATACTGGTCTAAGGTAAGGTGTAAATTTCTACCTCTATAGTTATACTGGCAATTCCCTACGGGGAATAAGAGTGACTTTTTCTGGGTCAGCTTATGTCACTTTAGAAGTGGTTTAAGCAATACCAGAAAAAGCCACTTTTATGCAGACATTAGGGAGTTATGCCAGTGTAACTCTATCAGTATAGTTGTACTGGTATAGTTTTGCCACTTAATTTCCCTGTGTAGATGAGTCCTAAGTTCTAATTGCAGAATGTGTACTGCTGGCCATGGTGTCTGAGCCAGAAAACACCAAGCATGACTGTTGGATCCCAGGTGAAGGTTACAGGACCGGCAGGTAGGCGGGGAAATGTTTTACTTGTTAACTTAGCTATTTGTTATAAAGTTACTCAGAGAGAATAAATGAGAACCTCATGATGCCATTTTCCCCATTGTCTTTTTGTTATGTTTGTACAGTTCCTAGCACTTGGGGGGCCTCTCATCCCTGAGTATGGCTTCCAGGTGCTACTTCAGCACAAATCATGATACTTTTAAGAGTATAACACCACCATAAGCATATATTCTGTGAAACATTTGTGCCTTAATAATCACAAGGCAGCCTCAACTTACAGCACCAATGTTTTTTGTTGAAGAATGGCCACTTCTAAGTCTGTTATTGAGGGTCCAGGGAGCAGGGCTGGCTTTAGGTCGATTCCCCTGAATCGGGCCCCACACCTACGAGGGCCCCGCGCCCTAAAGAAGAGCGCCTAACTTAGGCGCCTTTTAAAATTTTTACTCACCCAGCGGCACTCCGGGTCTTCGGTGGCACTTCAGCGACGGGTCCTTCACTCGCTCCGGGTCTTCGGCGGCGGGTCCTTCAGTGGAGGACCCGGAGTGCTGCCGGGTGAGTCATCCCTATTTGAATCCCCGCACTTCCTAAAGCCGGCCCTGCCAGGGAGATTGAAGTGCTCTCCTACTGGTTTTTTAATGTTACAATTCTTGATGTCTGATTTGTGTCCGTTTATTCTTTTGTGCAGAGACTGTCCGGTTTGGCCAATGTACATGGCAGAGGGGCATTGCTGGCACATGATGGCTTATATCACATTTAAAAGTGGCCATTCTTCAACAAAAAAAAGTTCAAAAGCAGACTTTAATGAGAAACTACAGAACTGGAATTAATTTGCAAATTTTACACCATCAAATTAGGCCTAAATAAAGACTGGGAGTGGCTGGGTCACTACAAAAAGTAATTTTCCCTCTGTTGCTATTCACCCCTTCTTGTCAACTGTTGGGAATGGGCCACACCCACCCTGATTGAATTGGCCTCGTTAGCACTGACCCCCCACTGGCTAAGGCTACTCCCATCTTTTCATGTGCTGTATATTTATACCAGGGGTCGGCAACGTTTGGCACGCGGCTCGCCAGGGTAAGCACCCTAGCGGGCCGGGCCAGTTTATTTACCTGCTGACGCGGTAGGTTCGGCCGATCGCAGTCCCCACTCGCCACGGTTCGCCGTCCCGGGCCAATGGGGGCGGCGGGAAGCGGCGCGGGCCAAGGGATGTGCTGGCCGCGGCTTCCCACCGCCCCCATTGGCCCAGGACGGCGAACCGCGGCGAGTGGGGGCCGCAATCGGCCGAAACTGCCGCGTCAGCAGGTAAATAAACTGGCC
>NW_020664435.1:15293169-15299694 GCF_002925995.2 Terrapene triunguis | reverse complement strand
CCATTCATCTGATGAAGTGGGTCATAGCCTACGAAAGCTTATGCTCAAATAAATTTATTAGTTTCTAAGGTGCCACAAGGACTCCTCATTGTTCTTGCTGATACAGACTAACACGGCTACCCTTCTGAAACCTTTAATTCGACTAGTCTACATAAAGCAGTACAACTTTCTAGTGTAGACAGGGCCTAAGAGTTAAAAGGGGTTGGGACATTCCAAGCATTCAGTTCCTGGCTCTGAGGAGCACTGACTGCAACAATAGCTGTGGTTGCTCACCACTTCTTGGAGCCAAGTCACTAATATTGAAAATTTCATAGATCTTGGGAAATGCTGTACATTTTCTTTTCTTCCCATTAGTTACTATTTGTTTTGCTTCCTTCTTTCCTTTTAGCCTTGGTATTTTTTGTGGGTTTAAAAAAAAAAAACAACCTGCTACATGTAGTTAGCTTGAGATTGTGTTCATTCACACTGTGTTCAATAAAACGATATAATTAGCTGAGCTCTGAGTTAGCTCTTTGCTACACTTCCTCATTGGAAAACGGTACAGCTTATGATGAACCCAGCAGCTACTAATGTACATAATCACCACAGAACCCGGTTCTTGTTTTGTTAGTTGTACAAATAGAATGTGAAAGATGTCTAGCTTGTATATTACTGCCCTACTATGGGATCATAGAGGTTAGGGCTGAATCAGACCTTGGGCATAAAATGATTGGCGTGTTGGTTTGGGGGTATTTGGAGGTATTTACCCTAAATGGTCAATACTTTGGAATAACAGATTTTGAAAGCAGCATTTTACTTACATGGCTCTTTTGATCTGTTGCAAAGGGTGGGGGAATTAAAGTTTATTGGAAAACAATATAATTTGGGGAACCTGTGTATAAGGAGGTATTATGGGCAGATGATATGAAGAATGGTGAAGGGAAAGGAATCAAAGGTCAGATTGCAAGAAGACTTCAACCCACTTTGCCTCACGGGGTGGAAGCCTTTAGTGGAAGGTAAGAACAGTGACCCCTGTTCCTGATGGAGACCTCTTCTTTCAGCTGGCTGAAGCTATGTATTTGCGGGGTGGGGAAAGAAAGGGAACAGCATGTAGGAGAAGAGTAAAAGAGTACATAGCACTAAGATGGAGCAGGGAGAGAGAAGGGTGAGGAGCAGAGATAAAACTCAAACAAGAGAAGACAAAACAAGATTAAGAAACAGAAAATCTAGCAGGAGAAGAGCAAAATGTAGGCATGGGGGAGCAAGATATACAGACAGTAAAATAGGATTAGACTGGGAGATTGAAAATGCAGGATAGACATTTGAGACTGGGAGATGAACTTTTCTCCTGCCCTGGTTTTTACTTGATATGTCGAGTTCTTCTGTTTTGGAGAGGGAGTGCTCATTCCCATCCAACTCTCCCATTGCATGCTCCAGCAGTGTGGTGTCTTTTTCATTTTAAACCTGTGGTTATCCTAGAGGGGATAGATCTGCAAACTAAGAGGCAGGTCCTCAGCTGGTTGAAATCATCATCATAGCTCTGTTGACTTCAGTGGAGCTGCGTCCGTTTACATTGCTGAGAATCTGGCCCTAAAGGCTATGCTCTCTGATGGCTCTGCACTGTGCCATTGACACCTATGTAAAATGCCACCAAATCAGAATTGTGGTGTTTTACATCCAGTTGGCACTAGAGTTAAAAGCTATACAGGGTGCAGGGCAATGGAGAATCAGGTCCTGAATGTTTCTCTGGTGCTGAAAGAGGAAATGGAATCGCCATGAAAACAGTTGTTCCATGTGATGAATTATTTAATCCAGACCACAAATGCCTCTTTGCACACATGATGCACAAATGCTCTTTCAGTCTGAATACACCCTTTCCTCTCTCAGATGTCACAATTCCTAAGCATCCACTTGTTTATCTAGTTAGCAGTTTACTGGTGGAAGTATATGGGTTGCGTGGGTTGGAGGCAGAGAGGAATTCAGTTGAAGAACGAAGCAGTCTTTTCCGGTATCTGTGGGTTGGGGGTAGAAGTATTCTTGGGAGCTCTCTGTGTCAGTACTTTTTGGTTTCTGAAAAGAAAAGTGTAAATTATTCTATAAATAACACGGAGTTCAGAATTCTGGGCCAGACCCTCAGCAGATGTCAATTGTGGCTCTCTATTGAAGTAAAAATTACATCAGCTGACAGTCTAGCCATCTCTATGCAAAATGCATTTTTTTTCTAAATAGATCATTGCATTTTTAACACCACCTCCTTCTAAAATAAGTTTGTTTGTCAATAACTCTGCCCCTCTTTCCAGAATTGTTTCACTTACCCACAGAGCTGATGCAGTTCTCCCCTTTCTGTTCTTCCCCTGCTGCCCCAAAAATATAACTTAAAGTGATTTTCTTTTCTTTGTTTCTTTATGTAATTTAGAGCATTTCTAAAGTGTATTATCACCACACATGCAGGCATGGGACAGACAAGTCTCCAACATGGAGAATTGACTATAACACAGTATTTTCTCTGATTTTACTAAATAGATAGGAAAAAAATGATGTCGTTAAATCAGTGCAACCCTTTAGTGTGGATGAAATTACAGTGGTATTTACAGAGGTGTTTATATCAGTATAGCTTGGCACAAATACTAATATAAACACCTTTATACCAGTATAACTGTCCACACTAGAGACTAAATCATTGCAAAAACTATGTCTAGACAAGCTCTTAATGTATTCATGTGTCTTTGAGCACCCTGTCCAGTTTTTCCTATTTATTTTGGGCACTTCTCTGGGGGAGTGATTTGGTTCAGTAACTAACCTCCAAAAGTTGAACTGGTTATTAAATTACCATACAAACACATTAGTTAGACACTGCCAAATATTTTTATTTTAAAGGATACTTTACTATTTACTACTTTCATATTCACATATGAATTTAGGGCTTGCTACGCCACTTTCCTTAACATGATGTAGGATCTTCCAGAGATGATAGGTGAAAGTGTCTGCATTTCTTCAATCTCATACAGTTATTATTAGCAGTACTTATTTATAGTGTAGTGTTGTCCAAAGGCCTCAGTCCTGACTGGGACTCCATTCTGCTGGGCACTGGATAAATACTGGGCCACATCATGGTCCATTCCACAAGCCAGCCCAGGGAGTTGTTGAGGAGGCATGTATCCCTTATTCCCTTGGGCCAATGCACTGTACCACCGCTTCCTGTGTGTAGGGAGAAGAGGGCTCTGAAGAGCCACTACATTCAGGTAGGTGGGGAAAGAGCCTTGACTCGGCTCCCCTTCAGTGTGCCCAATTATGTAGTTTCACTGGTGCATCGAGGAGCATATGCAGTGATAGGTGTAGACCTCCCTCCCCAGAGCAGCTAGGAGAGAGATTGTGACTTTTGCAAGGCAAAATCTCTCCACTTGTGTTGCTCCTGGAGCAGCCTGTGATGTGCTGCCCCTTACTGTGGTGTGGATCACAAAGAGATGATCTAGACCATAGGAAAAAGACAATTCCTGCCTCCTTGGGCTGGTGTAAAGCATTTATATATCTTAATTTCAGAGATTTTGATTGTTAAAATATTGTGTTATTTTCTTTAAAAAAAAAAAAAAATTTGTTCAGAGTGGTGAGGAAACGTAGATTCAGCAGCATGCTAATAAAATGTAATCGTCATTCTGTACCACCGAGTATTTTTTGTAAAGCCTCTTTTATTTAATGGAATGATTGGCATTTGAGAAAATTGCTGCACAACTATTTTTATTCTGTGATTTACAAGTTAGATAATCAGTTTGTCGCCACTCAGATACTGAGTCCCCATGAATGTGGTGTGTTTGACCTTTCAAAAATCTACAATATTATTTAATTCGAAAAATTCCCTTTTTAGCTAGCTGTGTGGCAAAGAGTTTCCCGGACATGTACTGTAGTTCAGATGATTCATTGCTTTTTGCTTCTCCTTTTAAAGGATTGCAACATTCCATAAAGCAGCAGTTCAGATTTTAGTCTGAACACAGAAAAGCAAAACAATCAAAGAATCTTTCAAGCTGCGTTCTTATTCTAAAACTAATTGCTTGATTTATTATGCACTTACAGGAATTTGTAACTGTCCTGGTACGGGACCCTAGGATACAGAAGGAAGACTCTTGGCATTCACATATAGACTATGAGATATTCATTCATGTAAGTATAAAAATAACATGGTAAAAATACTTTGCACTTATGTAGCACATCTATTCAAGGCTGTGATCACTTCAGAAATATTAATGATTTAAGCCTTACAGCACCACTGGGACATCAGCAGGTATTATGCTCCTTCTACAGATGGCTCATGATACACACTGGCTCATGTTTGTGTGCTCTAGGATGCTCTGTCCTCTGACAGATACTGTTCATGGTTCAAATTCTTAACAAGACGATCGATGTGGCAGACTTTGCATGGTCACTGGTTTTATCATAGTAAGAAAAAACATTGGATTTCAAACATCCGTGTTTATACAACTCTCTTTTCAATGAATAATCCAGTTACTTGCTTCATAATCAAAATTCCTGAAGCTGTTTTATCTACCACGCTATTTGATTGTCATAACTGTGTAAATGTTCAATGTGTCTAGACATTTATATTGTGACCAGCTCTGTGGTATCTGGGTACTTTAAAATTATAAGCATTAAGAAAAACACTTAGTGTACTGCATTCTAATAAGGATACATTTGAAATTGTGATTCTATCATATCCTAAATCTGCCATACATTTCATGTAATTAAATATTGCTGATTATTCTTCCATTACCATACTTTGTTGGATGAAACGTTGAAAGGATTATAATAATTTCCTTAATCTAGATCCTAAAATTGAAAAATATGACTTATGAAAAATATCTTCCATCCCCTCATGTTGGCAGGATTACTGGGTTCAGCCTATTACTGTTTTGAGTGTAAAGTGTCCCCTACAATATTGGCTGCCAGACAAACATAGATCACTTTGGTAGAAAAGTGAAATTCCATCCTTTGTCACACATTGATGCTGTACTTTGGGGCAGCCCATTGTTGGAAAATTGACAAGAAACTTGTAATGTGGACAGAGTGAATGCATAAGAGGATAATTTTGGTCTCTCAGAGGTTCAGTTTCTGCCATTCCAAGCACTCCAACAGCAGTACACCATACCTCGTCCAGCTGCCTGTCATTACCTGGAGCTTAAGCATCTCTTGAAGGACCTATTTGGTCCTGTTATGCTGGAAGCACCAGAGACTCCAGAATTGTTGCAGATCTGGAGAGCACTCCATAGGTTCACCTGACCAGTTATAGCTTGTTACGACTTTGTGGTCCAAAAACCTCTCCTTAATTTAGATTGCTAGTGACAAGCATTGAACAGAGATTTGTATATATTCTTAAAACCTAGCCAATGGAGAAATGCCCTGCAAAGCATTAAAAACTGTATGTTTCTATGATTAAGGCTGATTCAACAGAAAATTATACACTTCTACCCCGATATAACGCGACCCGATATAACACGAATTCTGATATAACGCAGTAAAGCAGTGCTCTGGGGGGGCGGGGCTGCACACTCCGGCGAATCAAAGTAAGTTCGATATAACGCGGTTTTACCTATAATGCGCTAAGATTTTTTGGCTCCCGAGGACAGCGTTCTATCGGGGTAGAGGTGTATTTCATTCACACTGGTCACTGCACAGGTTACAGTGCCTTAGCCTTGCCAAAAGAAACTGCTGTTGGAGATCTGGGTCTCCAAGAGCTCAGATGTTTTGGGACTGTCCCAGGATACAATCCTCTTGGCTAGAAGTGGGCAGGAGGATTAATATGATCATGGATACCTCTTTAAAAATTACTTCCCAGAACTGTGTTTTGGGATATATCGCATCATCTTGGAAACTCTCCAACTCACGGAAAACTTGTTCTCTAGAGCAGTGCTGGTAGCCAAATGACTCATACAGCTTAGGTGGCAGAGCAGACTGCCTTCAGGGCTAGAAGCTTGGCTCAGCAACTGGGCTGACCTGGCAGCTAAAGAGCAGGTAACATTTCTGAGAAGAAGGACCTCAAACAGATTTGAACAGATTTGGTCTGACTTTTTAGAAGTCTTTGATTAACTCCTAGCAGATGGAAACTGAGGTAACAGGGCCGACTCCAGGCACCAGCCGAGCAAGCTCGTGCTTGGGGTGGCAGATTCCAAGGGGCGGCATTCCATCTAATCCTTTTTTTGCGCTTCACCGCTTTGGCCGCCTCTGCAGGTTTTTTCTTTTTTCTTTTTGGTTTGCTGCTCCTGCCGCCCTGTAGGGGGCGGAGGACGGGAGCACCCTGCAGCAAGCCCGGCAGGGCAGCCCGTGTCCTTCCCTGCTTGCCGACCGGAGCGCCGCGGAGCCCTCCCAGCAGGCGCCACAGTGGGAAGGGCCGCGTGGCAAGCACCCCGCTTAAGGAAGCCCTGGCTGCCCCCCTTCTCTCTCTCTCTTCCCCCCTCTCCCCCCAGCTAGCCAGGGTGCGCACTCCGCTGCCCGGGGTCTGCAGGGCCGGGAGTCCTCCTGCACCCATGCTCCCGCCGCCCCGCAGGTTTTTTTTTTTTT
>NW_020664435.1:15278784-15293069 GCF_002925995.2 Terrapene triunguis | reverse complement strand
TCGGCGCTCCGGCCGGCCGGTTTGTTCTCTCCCTCCACCCTCCCCTTTGCCACTCTGGCCGGGGGCAGGTTTGTTTTCCTTTTCCCCTCCCCCCCCTTTGCTGCTCCGGCCGGCCGGGCGTTTTTTGCTTGGGGCGGCAAAAAAGCCAGAGCCGGCCCCGTGAGGTAATGCTCTCCTCTTCTTTCTTTTCCCTCCCTTTTTTCTTATTTTTTGGGTGGAAAATATAAATTAAAAAAAACCTGTATAATTACTCAAATATTGATGTGAGAGTTTGAGATCATGAAGTCATATGATTGCTAAATAAAGCCAAAAGCCTATCAGCACTTATTATGTGTGTGTGGGAGGAAAGCATTAATCTTAGTAAGGGCAAACAATCAAGTGACTGGTAACTAAGGGCCAATCATTACAACTGCTTTTCCCTGTGTAGCAAGTATTCATGCTAGTCCCATTGATAGAGCCCTGCGCAGATACATAAATATGTATCCGCATCCGATCTGCAAAAATTATCTGCGGATGTGGATATCCGCAGATTTGCAGAGCTCTACACCGGGGGCTGGACTGAGGCTCTGAGGCACCCCCCTGTCTGTAACGCGGTTGGGGAGAGATGCTCTGGAAGCTGTGGGGAGCCGTGACGGACACTCCACCTGTCGGGGGATGGGGGGGAAGGGGGCAGTGTTCCCTCACATTTCTCCCACCCATGTGCGGAACGAATTTTGTTATGTACAGCAATATGGAGGTAATGTGTGACACGTCGCCTTCATATTGGTGCACATAACAAAATTCATGTGGTGGGGGTGGGGCCGAGGGGTTCGGAGTGTGGGAGGGGGCTCAGGGCTGGTGCAGGGGTGTGAGGGTTCCAGCTGGGGGTGTGGACTCTGAGGTGGGGCTGGGGATGATGGGTTTGGGGTGCAGGAGGGTGCTCCAGGGCCATGGCGGGGAGAGAGGACTCCCCTCAGCTCTCTCTCCCCACAGCAGCACCTGGGCTAGGGAGGAAGAGGCGCCTCTCCCCACCGCAGCAGCTCCGGGGCTGGGGCTGCAGGATAGGTGCTACTTCCCCAGCAGGTCCAGGCTGGGGCTGGGTTCGGGCCCGGGGAGGGCTGCCCTGGTTGCAGCTGGGTCCAGGCCGGGCCGGTCGCGGCAGAGTTGAGGCCAGGGGAAGGGCGCCCCGCCCGCAGCAGGCTGGGGCCGGGCTAGGTTGGGGCCTCCCCCGGCCGTGGCAGGTCCCCGGGCGGGTTCCCTGAGTGTCTGCGCAGTGCAAAGGAGGCTGCCGTGCAGCTGCACAGCTTACAGGGAACTTAGCCAGGGGGCCCGAGCAGCCCCCCACCCAGGGCATGTGGAGGGAGGGATCCAGGGTCCCCACAGCTGCCAGTGCAGCTCTCCCTGATCGGGCTCCGGCCGGGGAGGGGCAGCTCAGAGCCGCAGCCCAGCCACAATAACAGCTGGGGAGCCGTGGCGGACCCTCCACCTGCCTTGGCCGTGGGGCCCGAGCAGCCCCTGACCCCTGTCCCTGCCCCCCAGGCTCTCCTCCCAAGGCAGGTGGAGCATCCGCACCGCGGTTCCTCACAGCTGGTTGCCCGCTCTTACCGTCAGAGCCCTGCGTGGATATAAAATTTGTATCTGCATCCGCGCTGGTATCCGCAGAAATGGTCCACGGATATAAAGTGGATACCCATGGATTTGCAGGGCTCTACCTATTGATTTAACTGGGACTATGCACTGGAAGAAGCATGCGTGCAGGAGTAAGTGTTCGCAGGGTAATGACCAGAGCTATTTTTTAAAAAAATGGTTTTTTTTAATGCAAAAATTGGAGTTTTCTGTTGGAAATCATTTTCTGACAAACTTTTTCACCTGCTGTAATTGACGTCTTCATTCTGGTCATTTTCTTCTGAAGAAAAATATGTTCCCTGAGAAGTTAGAAACTGATCTTGATCTGGTTCAAGATACAACTGTTTACATAGCTGTTACACTGAACTGAACAGAAATCAGTCCTTCAGTTTTCAGGGACAGAATTCTCAGTAAACTTTTTTAGTATCAAATATCTATGCTGTTTTCTTAAGTCTAAAGGATTTACAAGTAAAGTGAGTCTCATTTCCCAACAGACAAATAGCATGTGCTTTACAAGGAAAACCTCTTGCGTTAGACGACGCTTTCGAGAATTTGTATGGCTGCGGCAGAGACTTCAGAAGAATGCTGTGCTACTGTGAGTGACTTTTTTTTTTTTTTTTTTTTTTTTAAATCTACCTTCTTGCATGAAATACAAGTTTAATACTCTGCAGATGACACACACAGGGGTAGTGTTTTTATCTGTTCTGAACTATTACTAGAGAATCATATAGGTTAGAGTTGGGCAAGACTTTAGCCCATATACTCTCTACCCTACCAGTGCAAGGTTGTTTTCCACAATATATTTTCTAGTGTTTTGCAGGTACTTCTACACAGTAATAAAAAAACTCGCGTCTGACCTGGTCTCCGGGACTGAAAAATTTCTGTGTAGATGTTCGGGCTCAGGCTGGAACCATCACAAGGTCCCAGAGCTTGGGTTCTAGCCTGAGCCTGAATGTCTACACAGCAGTTTTTCAGCCAAGAGCCCAAGCCCAAGTCAGCTGACAGGTTTTTTTATCATTGTGTAGACGTACCCCTGCCTGGCCTGGAATTAAACATCTCAAGCAACGGGGCTTCCACCATTACCTTTTGGTAGCTATTCCCCAAACTAGTAAGGCTTAACACATTTAATTTTATATTTTGTTGCATACAAGTTTGAACAGCTAGTGCTTTTGATAAACCATTTAAGATAACAAAAAATGTAAATTACACTGCTCTACATTTTCCTGACCCGACTCATAGACTTTAAGGTCAGAAGGGACCAGTATGATCATCTAGTCTGACCTCCCGCATGATGCAGGCCACGAAAGCTGACCCACCCACTCCTGAAATAATTCTCTCCCTTGACTCAGCTGTTGAAGTCCCCAAATCATGATTTAAAGACTTCAAGTCGCAGAGAATCCTCCAGCAAGCGACCCCTGCCCCATGCTGCGGAGGAAGGCGAAAAACCTCCAGGGCCTCTGCCAATCTACCCTGGAGGAAAATTCCTTCCCGACCCCAAATATGGCGATCAGCTGAACCCCGAGCATGGGACTGTTAACTGTTAATCCTTGGAGTCTAGGTGTCTACATACCAAGGTTCTCATATGGTCCTTATCACTGTGGTATCTGAGCACCTCCCAAAATGATAAAATGTGTACACAAAGATACATTTATCTCTTTCTCTCCCCCCTCCATTCAGCAGAGACTGGCTTTGCTTTATATTTGTCCAAGATATTTTTTCCTTTGGCCTGATGTTGTAATTTATCCTCCTAAAATTAGATCACTTGCATAAACTATTTTTCTCAGCACATCATTTTTGGTTTTAACTCTGTATTTTATTTTTTAAAGCCAATTACCTGAACTTCCATCTAAAACTCCCTTTTTTAATATGAATAATCCCCATCATGTGGACCATCGTCGACAGGGCCTACAAGAATTTCTTGAGAAGTAAGTACTGCATCTTAGTGTGTTTTTATTGTTAATGAAGTCACTAATTTGCTGTATTAGACAGCTCATCTCTTGTACGGGAGAGCCATCTTGTGGCCAGCATTATATATTGCTCTTTTAGATTTCCTCTGTCTCTCGTTGACACATTTTTGTATATACCACTTCAGCTGAACTGTTGCAACGGAATTTCAGCTGAAGTTCTTCACATTTCAGTGTATTGATTAAAAATTGGCATTTTTGTAAAGCATAGATTCATAGATTCTAGGATTGGAAGGGACCTCGAGAGGTCATCGAGTCCAGTCCCCTGCCCTCATGGCAGGACCAAATACTGTCTAGACCATCCCTGATAGACATTTATCTAACCTACTCTTAAATATCTCCAGAGATGGAGATTCCACAACCTCCCTAGGCAGTTTATTCCAGTGTTTAACCACCCTGACAGTTAGGAACTTTTTCACAGTGTTTAAATTATTTCATAGCATTTTTAACCAAAATAAGGCCCTTCTGGCGAAATCTATTAGCTTTCAAGAACGAGCTAGCTATGTTTAAACAAAGAAACAGGTTTACAGTGGTGAGGAAACCAGTGTTAACACCTCTCTGGCAAACTCTGCTTAAACACAGTGGGCTTGGGGAAACTCTCTGTAATAAGGAATCATTTAAAAAAAAAAAAATCCCTCTAATACTACAGTTGGTTCAGCTGAGCTGAGGTTAACACTTTTATGTTTGGGTCCTCTAGTTTAGCTAAGGCAATCTCACAGTTGGCACCATTTTTACCACTTTGCTAAATAAGTTTTTATTCCAGCAGGCATAACTAAAATAGCACCAACACTCCTTCACCTGAACGGGTGATAACAGCAGTGGAAAATGTTTTGGTAGATTTCCCCAGTGTAGCCTTCTTCCAAGGGACATGGTGTGTGAAAACATTGTTTAAAGGGATGGACGAAAAGAATTTTTAAAACAGTCTCCTAGGCTAGGCTCCAACCTGAGCTAGAAAAAGGTTTTAAGAACAGCTTAAACATGGTTATTTAGCTCAACACTCTGGCTGTTTAATAATACTTAGCTCTTATACAACACTTTTCATCTGTAGATCTCAAAGCGCTTTATAAAGGAGGTCAGTATCATTATCTGTATTTTACAGATGGGGAAACTGAGGCACCGAGACCTGTTCAAAGTCATCCAGCAGCTAGCTGCAGAGCTGGGAATAGAACCCCGGTCCCCTGAGGCCGAGTCTAGTGTTCTAGCCACTACACCAGGGGTGGGCAAACTTTTTGGCCCGAAGGCCACATCGGGGAGTAGAAATTGTATGGCAGGCCATGAATGCTCACAAAATTGGGGTTGGGGTGTGGGAGGGGGTGAGGGCTCTGGTTGGGGGTGCGGGCTTCGGGGTGGGGCTGGGGATGAGGAGTTTGGGGTGCAGAAGGGTGCACCGGGCTGCAATCGAGGGGTTTGGAGAGGGGAAGGGGGATCAGGGCTGGGGCCGGAGGAGAGGCTCAGGAGTGCAGGCTCTGAGTGGCACTTACGTCAAGCTGCTCCCGGAAGCAGTGGCATATCCCTTCTCCAGCTCCTACGCAGAGGGGTGGCCAGGTGGCTCTGCATGTTGCCTATCCGCAGGCACCGCCCCTGCAGCTCCCATTGGAGCGCCGGAGGGGGCCATTGGAGTGTGTAGGAGCTGGAGCGGGGCCATGCCGTGGCTTCTGGGACCCGCGTGGAGGGGCCCCCGACCCTGCGCCCCAGCTAGAGCACCGGAGTGGGGCCGAACCTTGACTTCCGGGAGCCATGTGGTGCGGCCCCCAACCCAGCGCCCTGGCTGGAGTGCCGGAGCAGCCCCCAACCCAGCGCCCCGGCCGGAGTGGGGCCGAGCTGCGTAGTGCAGTCCCAACCCTGCACCATGGCCGGAGTGCCAGAGCAGGGCCGAGCCGTGTGGTCCGGCCCCCAACCCAGTGCCCCAGTGGGAGCTCGCGGGCCAGCGTAAAACGGCTCGCGGGCCCATAGTTTGCCCACTCCTGCACTAGACCAACCATGTTTGTACCATCTTGTGGCTTTTTCTACCATTTTTAAATGTCCTACCATTGTTATCACTGGTGCAATTTGTGGTTGCAGTGGTAGGAGCACTAGTGAAGTCAGGCTGCTACCAGCCACCAGCTTTTTAACCATTGTTTTGTTTAGAGCTACTTTGAGCATGGTTAGAACACCAGTCTCCTTAGCACTTACCAGTGTGGAGCTCTACCAGTAATAGCAAAGGCAGGAATTTTAAAGCAAGTTACTATGCTTTTTGGCACATGCTCTTCCTGGCCAGTGTCACGTAGCTTTAAGCTGAGTCCTTTGCTCCCAGTTTGGGAAGAGCAAGGGAAAATCTGTGTTAGCAGTGTGCTCAATAACTGGGAACAGGGCGTGTGTCTATAGTGACCCCATTAGTCATTTCAGGAACAGTCTTATCTGTTCCTGCATAGAGTCCTATCCAATCTTTGTTGGCCAGGACTTTAGTCATGACTCTGCTTGAGGGTACATGACACTAATACAGAGAGTGGAGGAGGATCTAGGGATTTCCCCTCAACCTCATTGATTAAAAACAACTCAAGAGCTGGGAATACTGATGGGCTGGACAAAGCCTGTGGTTGTTCACGTATCCTTGTCTGAGCTCTCAGCCTTCTCTGTGCCATGTTGTGGATAATTGTTATTTTTAAAGATACTCTAATTTTAAAATGAAACTTGTAGGAATGTTGATCAGCCCAAACTGCTCCAAAGTGACTTTATTACAGGACACAAAGTATTTCCATCCAGTGGCTATGTTTCCAGAAATGACATTAAAACAGAAATGTACTTTCTTTCAGCTTTTTGTATACCTATAGTTTAACTGAGTATTGTGATAGGAGAATGTTGAGCATTTCAAGAACATTGCTCCATGAATGTAAAAATGATTAGTGTTCGGTGCATAAAAGTTTTTAAACTGGGTTTTTCCTCTTATAGTAATGATTTAAATGTTTGCGCTTCAGTGCTGCATGAAAGGTGGCACCATTCTCCCAGACATTCTCAGCCACAGGGGAAAGCTAGACTTGAAAGGAGTTTTTAAAAATATAGTTGTTAGGATAAATTGGCTTGGCATTGACATTCTGTGGCGCTGCCCTCCGCTGGATGGAACGTCAGACGTTCCAGTTTGTAGAAAGGTTCTCTCCATTAGCTGAACTAGAGGCTGCTCCAGATGCCTCTATTTTGGAGATTGTGGATTTTTTTTCTTTTTTTGGAACAAAATGTCATGAATTCTTTCCCCGAAGCTGCATTTATGTGACTCCTTGACAAGCTTGAGATCTGCATAATTCCAGCACTGGATCACTGCAGATTTTTTTTGTATGACACATGATCCAACAATTTAAAATAGTGGCACTGACCTGTGGTTAGTCTGGGGCCTTTCAAATTCCTCTGCCTTGATTTTATATACGTATGTATGTATGTATGTATTTATACAGACAGACATTGCTTAGTACTTTAGGTCTAAATTCTGGGCCCCACAGTGCCTATAGCACAGAGCCCTCAGCAGCTCCCCAGGGCCCCCAGGCTGTGCATCTGTAAACAACCACTTCTTGTGGGAGACAGAACATCCTTTGAGACAGCAAGGTAGCACTTATGCTGATGCTCTGCCCTTATCCACCCCCACACAGCAGGTGGCTCCAGTAGGGGAAATCAGTCATGGAGAAACTGAATGGGACCCTACAGGCCAAAACAGCAAAAGTGGGCTATTAGCCAGGGCAAGGAGACAGGTGCCTGTCAGGCAGAATGACACACAGCTCCCTCCCTCTTCCCTCCCCCCCCCCCCCCCCCCCCCCCCCCCCCACTGGCAATTGCTTATGGGAGTGAGCAGAACAGGGATCACAAGCCACACGTGCTAACCAGCTTGAGGAAGATGGGGCCATGGGTAAAATTTTCAAAAAACCCTCCTTGAATCTTAGGTTCCTAAGTCTCTTTTGAAAATGTGACCTATGCTCCCAAATCACTTAGTCGCTTTTGAAAATGTAACACCTCATCCCTAGCTGTTTTCTGGTTTTCCTCTCCTCCATCCACCTCTCTGTGTGGGAAGGTTACTGCAGCAGCTCCCAGGGCACCCACAGAAGACAGAGGGGTGAGGATTTATGGAGGGCTGGTGGGGAGAGGAGACTCATTTGCCCTCTGTACTACCCAGCTGGAGAGTGGATGTGGATCTCTGTCCCCCACCTCCACACACCATCCTCTGGATTAGTTAACTCTGTGAACAGCTAGTTACTTAGACATAGGGGGTTTCTGCAGCTCTTCCTGCTGCATAAATCAGGGCCAGGATTTGACACTTAGTTTGAAACATACGTAAAGCATTATAATTCATGTTGGAAGTTGAGGTTGGATGAATCTGGCTTTATCATATATTTCCAGCACTGATCCCGTTTGTCTTATAGGGGATTATCATTTTGATTGACAAAAGAACTGTATAACTCAGTCCTTGTTACTGTCAAGTTCAGTGTTTGAGAACTCTGCCTCCATTAGCTAAATGTCAGATTGCCGATCTTTCAGTCATAAATTGCTTTTTAGGAATGAGGAAAACTACACATTTCCCATTGGAAATATTCTGAAGACATTGTATTCTGATGCTGATGAATTCTCCTTTAAATTCAAATAAAAAAGCTTATTACTGAATTGAAAAAAAATCAAGAAATTATCTTTATTAATAGTAAGTTTTGTGAGACCCTTTTCCTTTTCACCCATTTGTTCTGCACAAAACTTAATTTTGGGGCCTAAAATTACCTAAAATGATGATTTGCATTCCTGTTTGTTATAACTCCAGTATGTATTTACCAAAAGCAATTTATTTTATTTAAGTTGCATTCCATTATTTTGCTTTAATTGAATGAAACTGGAGTTATTTTCTCATACCAATGTGTGGTTTAAAATAAAAGGTAAATATCTATTAGTAATCTCTTGAGAGTGGCTATTCCTGGCAATTACCACCGGAAACATGCTTATTAATATTACATCTGCTGACAAGAGATTACTATTTAAATCTGTTTCCATATTATTTTTAAAAGTCCGCTGCTGATTCACCAAACCAGTTTCTAATCCTGCCTCCCTACCTTGCATGCGTAAATATTGTGTGTAGTCCCATTGGACCTGGTTCACTTTTGCCCTGTACCTTGTGTAGTCATTTGCATCACTGCAAAGTGGGTATTAAACACTACCATTCTGATCTGGTTGTACTTTACTCTCACTTTGCACTGGTCAAATGACTACACAAGGTACAAGGCAATAGTGAACCAGGGCCATTGACTACATGTAAGGTTTACTCACGCTAATAAGGGATGCAGAATCGGGCCCCATCTTTCTATTAGCATTATTCTGAATAGAATGCTCCAAATATTTCAAATTTGATGAGTTGTGCTGAAGTGAGTATGGGATCTGGCAGCCCCTCCTAGCTTCTCTATTTAGTTAAATTCTCGTTCATATTCCCAGCTAGCACCTGCTACCTTTCACACTGGCCTATTAGAAAAGAGGAAATGGTATTGATAAAAAGTATGAGGAAATATAGGACATTTTGCAAAGGAGGAAATAAAGCTTTAATGACTGTGTCCCCTCCGCATTCTCCCTGTCTGAATCTCTGTGTGTGTTCAATAGAGGGCACCAGAACACAGGCTGTGATCAGTTGTTTTTGGTAGGTTTTATTTTTTCACCCTCTCATGATCTGATGTAAATGGGCAGAGTAAATTTGCTGAAAACGAAATCAGAGTGTTAACCTTCCACACACATTCAAGTGTGCATCAGTCATTGTATTAGGTTACAGTAGATACAGGAAATCTTTAGTTAGGATTAAGTTGTACTGTTCAGCCATATGTTGTTCTCCTCCAGCAGAACAGTGTATAATATACCTAATAAAATCACATTGAAGAAAACCAGATTTTGGCCTTTATCCAAATAAGACACAACACATGTTTTGCCTTTTGTAAATGTTCTCTCTTTAGCTTGGGAGAGGGAACATTCCTCATGTAGCATACAGCATCTCCTCAAAAGTCATGCTCTTTCTTTTGCGTATCAACTGGAAGTTTATTAGAGGTCTTCTCGGGTCTAATTTGAAAGGCCGACCTGAACCCAACTAGACCACAGCTGATCTGAATCCACCCCAAAGCTGAGAGTGTCAAGGCATTTTCACAACTGACCCTTATAGTCAGGCCACATCAGGTTGCAAGGTCAGGGATGGAGCAGCAGGAACTGGAGCTAGCATAACAGCATGTCTAGAATGCTGCAAACAGACCCAGGTGTTTCTGCCATTCACAAACCCACATTCCTTCCCTCCCCAGCAGCTGCCCCAAGAAGCCCAGGGTTGCCCATACCTCAGTGGAGCCTCAGTCCCTCAAACTTCCAGCCAGGGCAGCCACACGGCAGGACAGACCCATTGCCATGCAGGCATGGGGCAGCTCCCCTCCTCTGCCACCTCCTGCCTGGCCCTACTGCAGAGTGGGCGGGGGCATGGGCCCAGGGGTGGTGCAGGGTGGGTACCCATCTGCAGAGCCCCATGAAAGCCTCCATGCTGGGCAGGAGGGGTGAGGTGCAGGGCAGGCAGTGCCTGGTGTGGGGTCCCAGCTGGTCATGTTGTTTCTTTCTCTCTGTTCACACCTGAACCACTGTGTGTGTGTGTGTGTGTCTTAGTCTTAAGGCAGGAAACCACTGATGCGAATACAGCACCGCTTCTCCTGGTGGCAGCACTCATTTTCATCTCCAAACTGACCTGAACCCAGCACCTATAGTTAGGTCCCATTGGGTTTGGGTCGGGTTGCAAGACTCCGTATTTTATGCCCTCTTTCTGTGAAGGTCGAGATATGATACATTTTTACCAAGGCTGCTTACAAACGATGATTCTCCTGACAACAAATAAGAAAGATTTTTATCTCAAATTCAAACGTAGGGCCTGGTTCTGCAAACCCTTACTCATGTAAGGGAGTTCTTATGTGAGAGTAATGACTACTCAGTGGGGAAAGGTTTGCAGGATCAGGGCATTAATTTCTATCCTAGGTAGGTATAGGAAAAGTTTGACTTTCCTTTAAATCTGCCCAGTCAATTTTTTCAGGTGATACTAGAATTATCAGTGTGAGCTGTGACTTTTTATAAATTAACTATGTGGATCAGATTTTGATCTCATTTACTGTAGATTTACACCAGAGCAGCTGGGCTCAGAATCTGTTCCTGTGTTGGTATTTGCCATAATGAACAGGCTGATGTTCATCGAACATTGTGATAATTGCTGGTTGGCTAAAAATTACACACATGCTTAGTCAGTGCTAAAACATCCTAATTGTATGTTACCTTCCCCTGCCTCCTTCACTTCTTCCTGCCCAGTTGTTTGTCTCAGCTACATGTCATGTCTTGTTGTTTAGACTGCAAGCTCTTTGGGGCAGAGACTGTCACTTTTTATGTGCTTGTACAGCACCTAGCACAATGGGGCCCCGACCTAGTTGAGGCCCCTGAGTGCTACTGTAATAATAATATTCCACAATACTAACACAACGGGCGACAAACCATGCATGTCCTTGTTTTGGAGGTATGAATATTTTGAACATAAAAACTAAAAGTTAGATCTGAATAGTGCAGACACTTTATTTTTCATTTTGATGGCTTTTTAATTACATCCTTCAAGCAATGTAAGCGGCTGGTGCAGAAGGAAGAAAGCAAAAGTTGTCATTTCTCAATTAAAGAGTAAAGCAGGCATTCCAAGGGCATACCTAGGTGAAGAGTACTTCTATGACTGCTCATGTTGACTTACAGTGGTTAGTAAAGAATTCTAAATGTTTTCCCTTATAGATGGACTGTGTGTGATTGGTTCAATGAACATCTTTCTCTAATTCTTCCTCTTTGTGTTTCTTCACGCATTTAACCTCCAGATGGCACTATTAAGCAGAAGAGAAAATAACTGTGAAATAATGAGTCCAATGTAAAGTAAAATTGGAAATTGAATTATAGCTGCAGAAAAAGGACAGTAGCCTTGAGGTTCTGATCAACCTGTACTCTTATCACTTTTGTTTGCTGTTCCCATATGTTAGGTTACCAGCAAGTTAATAATAGTGCTTCAGCAGTTCAAGGCTTAGTAGAATTGCTGTGGACATGAAATAAAGCTAAAATGAATTTGTGTCCAATATCATTGACATTAGTGCTCATTACTTCTGTGGTGTAAAGCCTCAAACCATCTAAAATCAATTTTAAAGATTACCCATTATTTTATAAAGAAAATAAAATACATTTCAAACAGCAACAAAGCTGCAAGTATAGCGTAATCTCATGAACAGTTAGTTACTTGCGCTTTAGCCGGGGTGGCAGGAAGCTACTGAAGGTATAATACAGGAAAATCTTTAGGGAAACTTAAGCTTATGCATGTTGAATTTAATGGGCTGGCTTTTTACTATATTACTCTGAATTAGAAATGCAGACATTAGTATTGCAAAAATGTGAATCTCCTCACTGTTATCTGTTTTTTTTAAAATCTGGAACATAAATTCTAGTAAGATTTACTTTAAGAAAACAAACAAAAGGAATGAGTTTGCTCATCCAGTGCTTACACTATAAATCTGTATTTATTGTGCGGTATGATTGGGGTTTTTTCCCCTTTTTTGTTTCATGATGTTTGTGTCATTTCTTGATGGCTTTTCAAACTGTATTCATGAAGCTATTGCTGTTGAGGAGGGAGGTGTGCGGATTTGTAGGTTCTGTGGCTTGATTCATTTTTGTACACTATTAGGTGGTTTCTTTTGGGTTACTGAGAAGTTGTTTTTAAATGTACTGTGCATTAATACTTTGTAGGCATGTATTTTAAGAGAGATTATATTTGTGATGTCTATTTTTAAGAAAACTATGTGTGGGTTTATCAGAGTAAAAGCTGGGTTTTATCAATGTTTAAAAATGTCCTTATCTTGAACAGTAGCAAAAAGTGATCTCTGTTGCAGCCCCACTGTCTGATAATTTCACATGGAATATGGTAGATCGTTATGGGCCACTGCAAATATTTTTCATTACTGCAAACTTATCAATTTCAAGTTTTATATATAGGTCTATTTTCATTTTGCTGTCCTTTAACCTAAAGACAGAAATCCTTAAGTATATTACATTAATTAAATATTACCAGTATATTGGTCCCAACAGAGAACAGTTTTCAGAGTTCATTTATATTTAAAATATTACAGTCCAAACACGTGGTTAAGATTGGAAGAACCAGTCTGTTGTACACTTCATGTTAATTCGGGTATTTATAATACAGTTTAATTTTATTTATTTTACTTTCACCAGTTCTTATGTTGTTGTCTTGTATCTGATTATATTCAGTAATGTTGCCAAATAAATGGAAAAGATATTGATAACTAAAAGCTAACCTAAATATTTGTAAGTAGGCAAACATAAATTCTCAACGGTTCTGGCTTGCTTAAATATATTGCAGTAAATTTGCCCACAATGTTAGTTGTTAGTGTCATAGGCCCTTATTTTGCAAATGCTGAGTATTCCCACTGAGCTCAAAAAGACTACTCCCATGAGTAAAGTTACACATGCACATCAGCATTTTGTAGGAATGGGCTCTTATTGTCTGCTGCTGATCATGTTAGACTAGACCTATTGTGCAATTCGTTCCTTATACAAATATTGCAGGAGCGTTGCATTTTCAGAGTAGCAATGCTAATGCTCAGATTTCAGTCCTTGTAGAGTAACTCTAACTTTCCAATTTTTCTGAATGCATTGTACTTGGATTACACAGTTCACATGATTAAAAAGGTTATGCTAAAATGCATTTGAAGGCTTATTTTCACAAATATAAACTGCAGTTGAAGATAGACTTTTTCAAAAAACAGCTAAAATGAAGAGTATTGTCAGAACTTACTGAAAACATTTTACAAACAGATTTAAATCAATGTACATCGATGGCATTTTTACTATCCCTTAAATATATACAAATTTGTAAAAGTGTAAATATGTACTTCTAGTTTTTGTTGGTGCACACACATTCTATTTCACTGATATGTCAAAGTCCCGACTTTTCATGCTTCTAAACTCCTTCATCTTCTTCTACTCCCCCAAGAGAAATCAGGCAGTTGAAATGTTTAAAGTAGTTTAGTATTTTTAAATATAGACAATTCTTGAATGTAGACCAAATTTCCATAAGTGCATGTGCCTTTGCCCCCCTTACAATCATTAATTGATCCACATGGTAATAACAGATGGTTAAATGGAAGAAACGCCCTTGAAGTTATTCGTATAACAGATGTTCTTAA
Organism: Terrapene triunguis; assembly: GCF_002925995.2. Lineage (NCBI taxonomy): Eukaryota > Metazoa > Chordata > Testudines > Emydidae > Terrapene > Terrapene triunguis. Next base: position 15,279,280 of record NW_020664435.1, on the reverse strand, counting down.
CTATTAGCTTCATGTTTTTACTCACCCAAAATTCCGGATAATGTAATAAAAAGGTAACACATACCTAATCATTTTATTATATGCAGTGCATTCTGAAGCTAATTTGGGATTCACTTAAAAGCAGGACATCTCTGAGAAATTGTTCTAGTAACCATGTGTGTTTTTCTTTTTTTAAAGGATCCTACAAAATGCATTATTGCTTTCGGACAGTAGACTTCACCTCTTCTTACAGACTCAGCTAAGTCCAGAAGATATTGAGGCTTGTGTATCTGGACAGACAAAATATTCTGTTGCTGATGCGATTCATAAGTTTGCCTCTTTGAAACGACGTTTTCCTATTGAAGATGAAGAGAGAAAAAGAGGAAAAAATGAGGCAGATTCTGATTCAGAGAGGTTACTTTCTTTTTTACATTCCGATATATTTTTTTTATATATATATATATATATATACACACACACACACACACACACACACACACACACACACACACACACA